>NW_020863448.1:0-14578 GCF_003713205.1 Coffea eugenioides | reverse complement strand
TAACTATTACATTTGCTAGCTAGGCACATGACTTCGATAGGTCTTCATTGAATGCTCCTCCAAGCCCTATCTATTACATTAGGGAGACCCTACTACAATCTAAAAGGGGGAAAAGGAATAAAATAATTAAATCCCTAACTATTACAAGCCAAGAGGTGTACACATACCCCATAAAGAATAACTTAAATAAAAACACAAAAGTAAATAAAATAAATGAAAGGAATTAAAGAAAGGCAAGGAAAGCAACGTAGACATGCATATTCACATAACACGTAGGAGCACGTAGGAAAGATAAAATCAAGGAGATAGAGGTTACCTCCCTTGAGTTGTGAAATGAAAAGAATATTAGCTTCAAAACAATAAAAGGGTCAAGGCACCAATCTATTTGGCAAATAATCACAAATGATAAAAATAAGCATGAATTTGAATCAATTGAATCATGTCAACAATCCACATTTAAGAAGTCAACAGAAGAAAGGACCTGATTGCAAAGATTGATAAAATTTTGGGGCCAAAATTAAAGAAAAATAAAGTTCAGGGACCTATTTGCAATTAATCTAAGGATCCAATTGAAAGAAGTTGAAAATACCCAGGGCCACAGCACAGTTAAGGAGAAATTCAGGGACTGATTTGCAAAATTATTTTCTGGTTTCTTCATGGACCAGGCTATTGGGCCATTTTATTCACTTCTTGGGCCAAAATCCCTCCTGGCCCAACCGATAACTTTAAGAGGTAAGCAGGTCAGCCTATTTTTAAGCCCAGACAAAGTGCAACTAGAACAGATGGGCTTCACCTCTCAAACCCAAACCAGAAACCCAAACAAAACAAATTAAATCCATACTTACAAACCCAATCAGATATGTTGGGCTCCATCTTCCTGAGCCCAAGTCAAAACATCAACATAATAGACTAAATCACTTCCTTAAGCCCAAACAAAATAACCTCTCAACCCAAATTACCTTTTCACAGGTACCCAACATCATAAAATCAACACAAAATTACTAAGCTTTGATTATGCATTAAATCACAGCATTAATCTATCCAGAAATCACATAAAATATGCAAACAGAGGATTAAGCTTAAGAGGGCAAAATTAGTTCAATTTTCCAGATTTTTGGGCCATACCAGAATAAGGAGGGAATTTGGGGTTCAATCACAACAAAATAGGGACTTAATTGGATGAATTGTGAAGACTTTGGGGTCGAAATTAAAGACAAGTAAAGCCCAGGGGTCAATTTGTGTTTAAGTCATGACTCAATTGAACAAAATTTAGAAGTTATGCAGGCTTTAATGTGATTTCATCACAGAGCAGGGGGCCAAACTGCAAATTAATAAACATTTCTCCAACCCAGTTCGTCTTCCTCGCGATGCTCAGGCTCTTTTCTTCTGAAAATGTTACCAGATTTTATTTACAAGCAAAATGCAGGCCACTCATCTTCCCAGACTTGTTTTCTTGGACTCAAGCTTTCACAAAGACCATATTATTTCCCTCGCGTACAGAAAAAATGCAACAAAGTTCACCATTCAATTAGAATTTTCCGTTAAGCATTTCATCAAACAGGTTGGGAGCATTAGAAAATTCACCAATTCTTTGTTATATTAAAGCTATAATCGGCCCAAAATTTATCAGAAATCAAGCCATTCAGCTCATTCAACGTATGCAGCATGTGTATTCAAAAATGAAGCCATTTAACAGGAAAATTGCACCAAATGAAATCACGGAAAACCCATTTCCAAAAGCCGGACGAGAACTGAAAATTTTTTTATCTCCACCATGTTTCAGCCCAATTAGCGAGAAGACAAAACATACACAATTACGAAATCACATATAAAGCTATGGGCAACTAATCAATATCAGAAAAATGAACAATAAGATCTTCAAACAAAATCTGGAACCGAAACTCGAAAATTAAGGGAGAAAGACTTACAGTGCTAATCTCAATGAGCTTCAATGGTGGTGGTAATGGATTTCGGTGGGCGGCCTTCCCTTCTTGCTTCTGGCCCGAAGTTCTTCTAAATGGCCTGCTTGTGGCTTCGTTATGGAGATTGAGGAGAGGGACCGTGAAGCTTTTGGGAGGCGGATTGGGCTTCCTTCCATTTCTGTGAAGCTTTGATAGCTGCAACCAATTCTTTCCCTGGCAAAGCTCGTTTCTTCCTCCGTTCAGCCGAAGCCTCCCTCCCTGTTTTTTCTTTGCTCTGTCTTCTTTTTCTTTCTTTTGCCTGTCCGAAGCCTTCACTCTTTTTCCCTCTTTGTTTTCAGATTTTGCGGCCGTTAACTCCCCGGCTCTCTATCCCTCTTGCTCTGCTTTTTCTGTTTTTGGTCTCAATGCTCCATAGCTACTCTCCCCTGTTTCTTTTCCTTGCTCCGCCGCCCACTCTGCTTTCTTTCTTTTTGTTTTCATTCTGCCTCCAAACCTTAGCCGAGACTCCCTCTATCCCTGTTTCTTTTTTAGATCTCTTTTTTTCCCCCGCCGCCAGCTCCTCCGTTTTTTCCTCTAATTTTCCGTTGCTTCCCTTCTTCATCCGCCCCTCTGTTTTTCAGCCTCAAAACCCCCAAAGCCTTTTTCAATCTTTTCCCTCTTTTTTTTTTAGTCGTAGCTCCCCCCTCAACCTCTCATTTCTCTGTTTTTTCCCCCCAAGCCGTTTCCTTTTGTTTTTTCCTTCTTTTTGCCCCCATTCTCAAACCTCCCTTCTAAGCTAAACAAGTGTCCTCCTAAATGTTGTGTTGTCAATTAAACAAAAGGGACACTTGTCCCATGATTGTTTTGTACACTTGTTCAACATGCACACACTTCCACCTATTTTTGCCATTTTCATTCTTTTCCTTTTTTTTCATTTTCAAGAAATTCTATGCTAAAAACTTAAAAATAATAATAACACAAAAAACTAAAAAACTAAAAACTAAAGAGTAAAAAAAAAAAAAAAACGAGCACAGACTAAAAAATAATTAGTAAATGAAATTACACCAAAATTTGGTGTCTACAGTTTGCCCCTCTTTGTCTGAGTTTTGAAAAAACTTGAGATAAAGAAGTAGACACCAAATACTTACCTGTGTTATTCGGCTACGAACGATCCGGACGACGGACGCTTCTGAAACGAGGACTGACCTCTTTACCAGATTTTTTTTTGTTTTTTTTTGTTTTTTTTGAAATGAAGACTTTAAGATGGGATTGATCCAAACAGAAAATTTAAAATCGGGATTGACCCGAACAGAAATTTAAAACGGGGATAGACCCGGACAGAAATGTAAAATTGGGATAGACCCACGGGATAGACCCGAACAGAAATTTAAAATTGGGATAGACCCACGGGATAGACCCGGACAGAAATTTAAATGGGATAGACCCAGACAGAAATGTAAAATTGGGATAGACCCACGGGATAGACCCGAACAGAAATTTAAAATTGGGATGAATTGAAGTGAGATGGAGTATTGGTGGGGTTGACCCATGTTTATTGGTGATGCAAATGAAAGAAGCGAAATGAAGTGTTAATGGGACTGATCCATGTTCCAGTGGCTGTGAAAATGAAATGTCTCGACAATCGGACAGTGGGATCAAACCCGAGCCTGCCGTGATGAACTTGATTTGATTTTTTGATTTTTGGATTTTTGGATTTTTGGATTTTTGGATTTTTGGAATTTTGGATTTTTGGAATTTTGGATTTTTCTGATTTTTTATTTTTTTTTAGGGAACCTTTTCAAAATTTGCCCCAGTATGATGAATTGGTCAGTGAGACGACATCTGAGCCTGACGGGGTGTGGACGGTCAGCGGGATAAAACCCGGTCCTGCCGAGATTGGCGGGATAAAACCCGGTCCCAATGTGAGAAAAACGGTCAGCGGGATTATACCCGGTCCTGCCGAGATTGGCGGGACAAAACCCGGTCCCAATGTGATAAAAACGGTCAGCGGGATTTATACCCGGTCCTGCCGAGATTGGCGGGATGAAACCCGGTCCCAATGTGATAAAAACGTCAGCGGGATTATACCCGGTCCTGCCGAGATGGCGGGATGAAACCCGGTCCCAATTTGATTAAAAAGCGGTCAGCGGGATTATACCCGGTCCTGCCGAGATTGGCGGGATGAAACCCGGTCCCAATTTGATAAAAAGCGGTCAGCGGGATTATACCCGGTCCTGCCGAGATTGGCGGGATGAAACCCGGTCCCAATTTGATAAAAACGGTCAGCGGATTATACCCGGTCCTGCCGAGATTGGCGGGATGAAACCCGGTCCCAATTTGATAAAAAGCGGTCAGCGGGATATACCCGGTCCTGCCGAGATTGGCGGGATGCGGTCAACAGGGATTATACCCGGTCCTGCCAGATTGGCGGGATGAAACCGGTCCCAATTGATAAAAAGCCGGTCAGCGGGATTATACCCGGTCCTGCCGAGATTGGCGGATCCCAATTTGATAAAAAGCGTCAGCGGATTATACCCGGTCCTGCCGAGATTGGCGGGATGAAACCCGGTCCCAATTTGATAAAAAGCGGTCAGCGGGATTATACCCGGTCCTGCCGAGATTGGCGGGATGAACCCGGTCCCAACGTGATAAAAACGGTCAGCGGGATTATACCCGGTCCTGCCGAGATTGGCGGGATGAAACCCGGTCCCAACGTGATAAAAACGGTCAGCGGGATTATACCCGGTCCTGCCGAGATTGGCGGGATGAAACCCGGTCCCAATGTGATAAAAACGGTCAGCGGGATTATACCCGGTCCTGCCGAGATTGGCGGGATGAAACCCGGTCCCAACGCGATCTTTAGAATGGTCAGTGGGATAAGACCCAATCCTGCCATCCAATTGGTGAAGAAATTGAATTTGATTCGTCAAAATACAAGAAATTAAATTTGATTTTCCAAGAAACAAAATTTTGAACTTGTTTTTTTTGATTTTTTTGAATTTTTCTGATTTTTCGAGAGAATCTTTTTCCCAAAAATAATTTGCCCCAGTGTAGGGCCCTTTTCCCTTCTTTCTTCTCTTTCTTCGGCATCGGCCTTCCACATCGCCAGATGCTTTTTGTCGACTTCAACTGTGAATACCTGCACAGGGCTTACGTGCACTCCAATGAGCGTGACTGATTTGAAAAATGCATTATTTTGATTCTTGGACGAAATCCTCAATTGGACTACAAAAATATTTGCCCCTGTGTGGGCTTATTTTGCGAAATTCTGCAAATAAAAATTTTGCCCCAGTTTGGGCCCATTTGATTGCAAAAATTGGTTTAGATGATTTCCCATTTACTTGAACAAAGAAAAACCACACTTTTATTTAGAAAAGAGTGCACATATACAACAATGTGAAGAAACTTTAATCGTCAAGTTTGAACTCATGCAGAAATTTCATGATGAATTCCTCGAAATAACACCAAATTTAAGAAGACTTCTTCCTTACTTGTAGCATTGGTGCTTAATGGGTCACCACTTCTGGTTGACTCATCTTTTCAGGACCAATCACATGACTCTATTTTTGAACTGGCTAAGGAAATGGGAGATAAGAATCTGTCTCATTTTTGTGCCCCAGTTGTATGTAATCCATTCAATGTCACATCTTAGTGAAAGCAAAGAGTTTGTTACCCTTATTTTCAAGAAAACTTAGTCAACATACAAGCTTTCTAGGCTTGTAACGTATGGACAGAAGTGATAGCTAAACATGTGGAAACGGGTTACGCCCTTATGATCACAAATGATTTGATGAATTCCTTATGAGCATGATCCTCACTTCGGATTGTCATGAAAGAATAAGTCAACGATGGACTTTATTAGCTTGTAATGTGGCTTGAAAACGATAGTTAAAGACTTTCAAGGATATTGCACCATAGATCGCATTTTTCTAAAATTGCCCCTATTTTGAAATCAAAAGATCTCAGACTTTGTTTGCATTTTTCTCATCACTCACCAGAGACTTCAGCGCCGAATTTTCTGCATTTTCTTGCATTTACTTTTCTTTCTTTGCTTTTTGCCTCTTTTCCCTTTCCCTCGAGCTGATGGGTTTTCACATGGTGAGTAGCGTCAACCTCATACTCAAGCAATTCAGAAATACAGCTAAAATTTTCCGGCATCAGAAATTTTCTTGACAGGGCCATTGCAAAGAACAGAAGTCAGGACTTTCGGCTTTGTAATGGGGTCAGGTGGGGTGCTTAAAAAAGTTAAGGCTTGAAAACGGATTTCAACACTGGTTTGAAGAATCTGAGATCGCATTGTTGCGCCCACCCTATTTTAGGGTAAAACCAGAATTTGCCTCAGTTTTTGCTCAATTGAGGCTTTTTCTCTTTCATTTTCTTTCTTCTTTGATTTTTCGGCCTTCGGCCATTTTTCCGAACTTTCACAAAATTTGCCCCAGTTTATTTTTGAACTGAGGTTCTCTTTTCTTCCTTTGTTTTTGATCTTGTTGCTTTTCACTTTTTTGAAATTTTCTTTTCAACTCAAACTCGCCCCCAGTGTGGGGTTTGCGATTCTCAGGGGTTGCCAAACGAAATAATTTATTCTGATGGCTCAAAAGGGATAACTAGGGATAAAGTGTTCGATTGGAAAAGAAGATGGCCTGACTTGTATTCCATTCCTTACAACAACTCTGAAAGGAAACTTTCGTTAATGCGAAATTTTTTGCGTGTATCTGAATTAATTGACTGAGGAAGACCCTTGCTCATCCATATTTGTGAAACATAGGCGATTCACATGGACAAAAACCCTTCCTTTTCTTTTTTCAAACTTGGAACCCAAGTGGAATCAAATTTCCCCAATTTGCAGTTCCCTCCTTATTCTAGCATTTTTGCTTTTTCCCTTTTCCCTTTTTTCTTTTTTTGTTTTTTTTTGAAAATTCTCCAATCTCCCTCCCCAATGTGGGGTACGACCATGAGTGCATTAGAAAAGAACCACCAATTTTAGCTCAAAATGGGGATGCAAGGGGTGATCAGTGTTTAGGTTGTAGAAACGACGGCCAAAGCATCATTCTTACACCTCATGACAACCAAAGTAACGAAACGGTTATTGAAAATCCATTCCCCTATTTGATATTTGAAAATTTTCCAATATAGGGTAGTGATCATTAGGGCTCTTATCTGAAACGAAATTATTCTTTTCATAGGCTCAAATGGGAGAGCAAGTGATAAAAATCTGTATAGATAGTGAAACAAATGCTCAAAGTATCACTCCAAATTTTCCAAACGAATAAGGATGATGCACATTTTTGCTTTCACTTAGATGTGATTGAATCGATTAAACACAATGGATATTTTCAAGCAAAGATGGCCCCAATTTGCGATTTATCAATCAATGTGACTGATTTTATTTTGGGGTTCAGTGAAGGAAAAAAGATATCTCATTGGGCCTTCTGAATGACCTCTTTTAATTCTGAACACTCTTATTGTGAATTTTCAGGTCGGAGGTTGAAAAAAAAAATCCCAATTTAGTCTTATTTCTTAAAATTCATCATGAAATCTCCAATGAATAAGAATAAAGAATGAAATGTACATAAATATACACAAAACAATGATTGTCCAAAAAGTTTATTGCTGAAAAAGTTTGAAACAAATTTTCTCATTCAATTACGATACAAGTGAGAAGAGAGAAACTTGTAAAGAGCTCCACATATACACTTTTTGTCTCCTTTTCAAATATACAAAATTTCCCTTTGGAAAACAATTACAACATCTCTCAGAGGGTTTTCATCGTAGGATCCGCCCAAGAATCAAATAACACTTGTAATCTTCAAACTTTATTGGATTAAAATTATCATCAGATATAGAAGAACATTTTCGTCTTATTGAAATATTTTTATGAATGCAGGGGAGGGGGGAAAACAAAAGAAAAATACCCAAAGTTAGTAATCAAAACCATAAAATTCGGATGCATGCCCTATGGTGGAACCCTTTTTATGCCAAGGGTAGGCCTAGCATGAAAATGCAATCCTCTAGGGTAAGCACTATACCATACCTGACGGATCTGATAACTCATTGAGTGAAAAACAATTTGAAAAAAATTTGGTCAATTGGAATGAGAAGGGACGTTTGTCAAAATAAGGACCTCGTCCGCAGGGATTGGTCACTTTTGATCGAAACAAGATTTTGCAAAAACGCACGGGTTTGACCTTGACGAACTTCCTATCAAAGAGATTGGAATTCGTTGATAGAATTTCTCAGTGAATTACGGGTCAAAACCCTAATTGATCAAGTGATTGGATGCAATGGACGGGTTTTTTTCAAAATTGACTAGATTTCCCAATTTGAAATTTCGACATTGAAATCCTAATTGGTCAAATGAAATTGACAATTTATTAAAAATCGACCGGATTACCCTAAAAGGGAAACAGGTCAAATGAATTCAAAGAAATTTCAAAATTAATCAGAGCACCCTAAAAAAGGGTAAATTGATCAAGTAGATTAAACGGACCTTGATTTATTCAAAAACGGCTCGGTTGCCCTAAAAAGGTAAATTGGCCAAATGAATGAAATTGAATTAGTGACTTGTTCAAAAATCGGCCGAACGACCCTAAAAAGGGTGAATTGGTCAGATGAATTGAATGAAATTGACTTATTCAAAAATTGACCGAATGACCCTAGAAAGGGTAAATTGGTCAGATGAAATTGATTTATTCAAAATTGATTAGGAATTGACAAAATGGATCGATTGAATCGTTCCGCCATTGATGGTTTCAAAAAAATAGTCTATGAGCCTTCTAAGATCACGATTTGGCCTCAGTTTATTTATCATCTCAAAAAGGAGGAATCATTTGTGAATTTCTTCAAATTAATGTCCTTTACGCAAGGGATTTTTTACCAATTTTGATAAAATGGCCAAAAAGTGATTAGTAGATGCTCATATTCCAAAGATCACTCCATGAAAATGATCGGATCCTTACCTTACCTTGTGCACTACCCCTTCGGATGGTACGAGAAAGGTAAACGTGCAAGTCTCATTTGGATTATATATCCGAGACATAGGGTGGTTTATTCCTAATACGGGATCCCCTAAATGGCATTCCCTTTCTAGGGTTTATGCGTGATGCCAGTTTATTAAAGCGATGTAAATATGTGACAAACATGAAATGTGAGCTAAAGGACATAAATAATGCAACGGGGGGAAAAGGTCTAAACATGAAATGTATTCACTGAAAAGTAAGTGCAAAGACTGAAATTTAGACATGTGAGCTATCTAGTGGGTGAGTCACTAAAAGAGTGCCCAAGAGGCCTCTTATTGCTAAGGCACATGAATGCAAGCCAAGAAAACAAAAGAAATGGTTAGTGCAGTTGATAGTACACATAACACATTGGGAGCAATTAAGAAAAGAAATACAATAAAGCAGGTAAAAGGGGTGGAACCCCTTCCCTCGTGCCTAATGTGCTTAAAATAGGGTGAGGCTGACTCTAACCTAGGAAAATTCTAATATGGATGCATGAAGCTGGGGTTCACTAATGCCTAGACTCGATAAAGCTTCGGTTCCCAAGCCTTCAGACCTAAAGGCAAAGGGTCATCACTCCCAGGGCCTTTGATCGGTGGCTCGAGTGATCCCTTAGGTAGCGCTATGGGCGCAAAGCACACCATCCGCCTACCCAAGGCAATCGGTCCTAGTCCTACAAGGCGGTGTGGGATGGCGCCCACGAAAATAAAATAAAATGGGATAAAGCAAGTAAACGTGCACGTATGAAGTGCTCCCCTATTTTGAGGGAAGGGGTGAGAACCACACGAGGCTCTAAAGGTGACACACCCCCCCAAATGCAATGCAAGCGCGAGATAAACAAGTAAACAACATCCAATCAACCAATCACACATACGTGAGTGAGGGAATAGTTGGATACGCGCGCGAGGCAAATGGCCCTAAAAATGGAAAATGCAAGCCTAATATCCAAATGCAATGCATAAAAAGGGTAAAAAAAGGGAAACGAATGGCTAAGTCAAATGCTTGGACCCACTTAGGAAGTCCCCAGTGGAGTCGCCAACTGTCGCGCCCCACTTTTCGAATGAATTGTGTGTGTGATGTGTGGTGTGTAATGTGTGAACGTGTGCAAAATGAAAAGTAAAAGGCCATGGGACTTAGAATGCGACGATTTGGCCAAGTGAAGTTCAAAAGGGTTTTTTGTATCAAAAATGGAGTCGCCACTTGGTATAGAGTTAGGGTGTACCAAGTCACCCAAAAATGATTTTTGTTTTGAAAAAAAGTAAATAAACCCTTTTTGAGAACTTTTGGGTCTGCGTAACCAAAAGAGGGATCGGGGGTCACATTTGACGAAGGGGAAGGCAAGGATAAAAATCCAAGGCACCCCTTCGACCTAGCCAAGGCTAGTTGCGTGACTTAAACCAATTTTCCCTAATTTTTCTACCCAAGGTATGTATCGCGTATTGGATATGTCTATATGAATGCAAAACCCTAGACCTAGGGGGATTGGGGGAAATTTCTCTTCAAAGATTGAGTGGTGCCAATCACATTAGTTGTGAAGCCCAATAATGATCCTTTTGGAGAGGTCACACCTAAACCTAAATGACGTGAAAAATGAGTGGAATGCATGCCATGTGAAAGTGTGAGTTTGTGAAGTGAGAAAAATGATAAAAGTAATAGGATAAGAGTGAAGGTGTGCAAATGTAGATGAAAGTACTCGTGTGCGAGTGAAGGTAAAAATGTTCGTGTGCAAGTGAAGATAAAAGGGCTCGTGTGCAAGTGGAGATAAAAGTGTTCGTGTGCAAGTGAAAGTGATAAAAAGGTGCATGTGTGCAAATGAGACGAAAGTGAAAGTGTAATGATAGAGTGGATTGAGAATGCATGAGCCTAGGGAATTCATGCATATTGGGTACGGGGAGACCTAAATCGTGACTTGATTTTCCCTTTGATTAGAAGGCGAAACTAGCGTGCTAAGGCTCGAGTAGCCACACTCGCTCGTTTCCCTTATCGGAAGGGGACTCTCACGCAAATGTACCCTATAACTGGTATGAGATGCAAAAATCCTAAAATGAGGGGAAAAGGGGCTCGAGGAGCATGCCAGATGATAAAACTAAGGAAAAATGCATGATATGTAGTGAACAAGCAAATGATATGCTAATGAGGGGAAATCCCTAAGGGTCTAGCGTTGGACTAGCCCATTCTATGAATTCCGACTAGCGTTGGACTAGTGTGGTGACGTACATTCATCCATTCCATTCATCCACACTATGGAAAGCAAGTAGACATGCCAAACACTTATAAACACATAGCACATAACATTTAGCATGCTCGACTAGATGCAAGGCCCTAACAAAGCAAATTAACACGTAGTAACTAAGCATGCAAGACACATAAGACAATTAAAGCCCTAACTATTACATTTGCTAGCTAGGCACATGACTTCGATAGGTCTTCATTGAATGCTCCTCCAAGCCCTATCTATTACATTAGGGAGACCCTACTACAATCTAAAAGGGGGAAAAGGAATAAAATAATTAAATCCCTAACTATTACAAGCCAAGAGGTGTACACATACCCCATAAAGAATAACTTAAATAAAAACACAAAAGTAAATAAAATAAATGAAAGGAATTAAAGAAAGGCAAGGAAAGCAACGTAGACATGCATATTCACATAACACGTAGGAGCACGTAGGAAAGATAAGATCAAGGAGATAGAGGTTACCTCCCTTGAGTTGTGAAATGAAAAGAATATTAGCTTCAAAACAATAAAAGGGTCAAGGCACCAATCTATTTGGCAAATAATCACAAATGATAAAAATAAGCATGAATTTGAATCAATTGAATCATGTCAACAATCCACATTTAAGAAGTCAACAGAAGAAAGGACCTGATTGCAAAGATTGACAAAATTTTGGGGCCAAAATTAAAGAAAAATAAAGTTCAGGGACCTATTTGCAATTAATCTAAGGATCCAATTGAAAGAAGTTGAAAATATCCAGGGCCACAGCACAGTTAAGGAGAAATTCAGGGACTGATTTGCAAAATTATTTTCTGGTTTCTTCATGGACCAGGCTATTGGGCCATTTTATTCACTTCTTGGGCCAAAATCCCTCCTGGCCCAACCGATAACTTTAAGAGGTAAGCAGGTCAGCCTATTTTTAAGCCCAGACAAAGTGCAACTAGAACAGATGGGCTTCACCTCTCAAACCCAAACCAGAAACCCAAACAAAACAAATTAAATCCATACTTACAAACCCAATCAGATATGTTGGGCTCCATCTTCCTGAGCCCAAGTCAAAACATCAACATAATAGACTAAATCACTTCCTTAAGCCCAAACAAAATAACCTCTCAACCCAAATTACCTTTTCACAGGTACCCAACATCATAAAATCAACACAAAATTACTAAGCTTTGATTATGCATTAAATCACAGCATTAATCTATCCAGAAATCACATAAAATATGCAAACAGAGGATTAAGCTTAAGAGGGCAAAATTAGTTCAATTTTCCAGATTTTTGGGCCATACCAGAATAAGGAGGGAATTTGGGGTTCAATCACAACAAAATAGGGACTTAATTGGATGAATTGTGAAGACTTTGGGGTCGAAATTAAAGACAAGTAAAGCCCAGGGGTCAATTTGTGTTTAAGTCATGACTCAATTGAACAAAATTTAGAAGTTATGCAGGCTTTAATGTGATTTCATCACAGAGCAGGGGGCCAAACTGCAAATTA
This sequence comes from Coffea eugenioides, assembly GCF_003713205.1. NCBI lineage: Eukaryota > Viridiplantae > Streptophyta > Magnoliopsida > Gentianales > Rubiaceae > Coffea > Coffea eugenioides. The sequence continues at coordinate 1,967 of NW_020863448.1, read as the reverse complement.
ATAAACATTTCTCCAACCCAGTTCGTCTTCCTCGCGATGCTCAGGCTCTTTTCTTCTGAAAATGTTACCAGATTTTATTTACAAGCAAAATGCAGGCCACTCATCTTCCCAGACTTGTTTTCTTGGACTCAAGCTTTCACAAAGACCATATTATTTCCCTCGCGTACAGAAAAAATGCAACAAAGTTCACCATTCAATTAGAATTTTCCGTTAAGCATTTCATCAAACAGGTTGGGAGCATTAGAAAATTCACCAATTCTTTGTTATATTAAAGCTATAATCGGCCCAAAATTTATCAGAAATCAAGCCATTCAGCTCATTCAACGTATGCAGCATGTGTATTCAAAAATGAAGCCATTTAACAGGAAAATTGCACCAAATGAAATCACGGAAAACCCATTTCCAAAAGCCGGACGAGAACTGAAAATTTTTTTATCTCCACCATGTTTCAGCCCAATTAGCGAGAAGACAAAACATACACAATTACGAAATCACATATAAAGCTATGGGCAACTAATCAATATCAGAAAAATGAACAATAAGATCTTCAAACAAAATCTGGAACCGAAACTCGAAAATTAAGGGAGAAAGACTTACAGTGCTAATCTCAATGAGCTTCAATGGTGGTGGTAATGGATTTCGGTGGGCGGCCTTCCCTTCTTGCTTCTGGCCCGAAGTTCTTCTAAATGGCCTGCTTGTGGCTTCGTTATGGAGATTGAGGAGAGGGACCGTGAAGCTTTTGGGAGGCGGATTGGGCTTCCTTCCATTTCTGTGAAGCTTTGATAGCTGCAACCAATTCTTTCCCTGGCAAAGCTCGTTTCTTCCTCCGTTCAGCCGAAGCCTCCCTCCCTGTTTTTTCTTTGCTCTGTCTTCTTTTTCTTTCTTTTGCCTGTCCGAAGCCTTCACTCTTTTTCCCTCTTTGTTTTCAGATTTTGCGGCCGTTAACTCCCCGGCTCTCTATCCCTCTTGCTCTGCTTTTTCTGTTTTTGGTCTCAATGCTCCATAGCTACTCTCCCCTGTTTCTTTTCCTTGCTCCGCCGCCCACTCTGCTTTCTTTCTTTTTGTTTTCATTCTGCCTCCAAACCTTAGCCGAGACTCCCTCTATCCCTGTTTCTTTTTTAGATCTCTTTTTTTCCCCCGCCGCCAGCTCCTCCGTTTTTTCCTCTAATTTTCCGTTGCTTCCCTTCTTCATCCGCCCCTCTGTTTTTCAGCCTCAAAACCCCCAAAGCCTTTTTCAATCTTTTCCCTCTTTTTTTTTTAGTCGTAGCTCCCCCCTCAAGCTCTCATTTCTCTGTTTTTCTCCCATCCGTGGCCTCTTTTTTTTTTTTTTCTCCAATTCTCAAACCTCCCTTCTAAGCTAAACAAGTGTCCTCCTAAATGTTGTGTTGTCAATTAAACAAAAGGGACACTTGTCCCTCAAATTCCTTAACCACTTGTCCCATGATTGTTTTGTACACTTGTTCAACATGCACACACTTCCACCTATTTTTGCCATTTTCATTCTTTTCCTTTTTTTTCATTTTCAAGAAATTCTATGCTAAAAACTTAAAAATAATAATAACATAAAAAACTAAAAAACTAAAAACTAAAAAGTGGAAAAAAACGAGCACAGACTAAAAAATAATTAGTAAATGAAATTACACCAAAATTTGGTGTCTACAAGCTTCATCCAAACTCTGCTTGAATTCTTCCATCATGGCCACCATGTGTAGTTTAAAGTCCATTGTTTGGTCACCAACTCCACTAGACATGCTCAGGTAAACCTGCAAAAGAAAATAAGCAAACGACTTCTTCTCTCCTTCTTTTTTTTTTGGTACAATGTATAGGTCACTCACGCTTGTGTTTCACTCAAGTGTATCACTCTCTAATAGTCTCACCAAGCAATTCCTTGGCTTGCTAGTTGCTCGGGTTGGACAAATTAGGCGTCACCGCAAGGTACGTTCTTGACTAGTCAACAAGTGACACAA
>NW_020863447.1:0-97563 GCF_003713205.1 Coffea eugenioides | reverse complement strand
AAGTTTTACAATCACTCAGATAACCCTCAACAAAGCTACACTAATGAAACTTTCAACCACAAGAGAAATGCTCACAAGAAATTCACACCACTTGGAGAACAAATCTAGCTTTGGAAACTATTTTCTAGCTAAAATATCTCTTGAGATCTTGTAAACAAAGTGTGCAAAAGTCCTTATCTGATTCAGAATCGTTTGTATTTAAAGGGAACCAAAAATGGGCTTCATTAATACTTCCAACGGATAGAAGGCAGATGAAGAGTCAGCTAGCCGTTGGGGCTATCGGACGTCCGACGGCTTAGTCATCGTCCGAAAATCAGTCAAGTTGTTGTTCGGACGTCCGATGGGATTTTATCGTCCGAGCTTCTGTGTCCGAACGTCATCCTAGAGAGTTATCAAACATTTCGTGGAAGTTTTTAGGACGTCCGATGAGATTGATGTGCTTCCGAGCATGCGTCCGAATCCTTCAAGACGTCGCGATGGCCTTCTTGGCAGAGAGTCATCAACACTTTGTGGAATTTTTAGGACGTCCGACACGTTCGATGTGCGTCCGAGGAGTACGTCCGATCCATCCGGACGTCCGATGCTTCCTCACGAGCGTCCGACAGAATCTTCTTCTTAATGATCTTCATCCTTTCGGACGTCCGACAGATTCCTTCGGACGTCCGATATGAGTGTCCTGTTTTTGCTTCTTCTTTTGGTTGATTTTCATTTCTTGACATATTCGTACCTGATTCTTTGATAGGCAAAAAACACTTGTATGTGAAGAGAGTTAGATAAACATTTCAAAGTATTTTGTGATCATCAAAACCAAGAATAACAGCATACAAGAGAATGAAAACTAGAATGGGGAAAGTTTGCAAAACCCAGGTTCATTCAAAAATATTTCCCACAAGTTTTTGAATTTTCATGTTTCGACAAACAACTCTACTAAATATGTAAGTCCCGAAGCAAAATAAGAAAATTAATGAAACCCCCAACAACATCCAAGTCCGCTTTAATCAAACATCACATTTAATCACAAGCCAACATGGGGAATTTTCATCCCATTATTCATGAACAGAAACAACAAGACCAAACAAAAGCAACGACCAAGAAACCAAGAAACACGACCCAACAACGAACGGAAATGAGAGGAACCAAAACATCAATCTAGGAGAGTACCTGATGAACCTTTTTGGATCAAAATCCGGACAGGAAATGCCGTGAAAGAGCTGCCAGAGTTGCTCCGTTGCGGCTTCGAACCAGCACCAGTGAAGCCAAGCCGCGGATTTGAGGATCGGATTCCAGGACTCTATTGACACTTTTTGTGGAAACTTTCTAAAGCAAACTTGCTCTACTGATTCCCTAATGTATGCAGAAATTAAGATCCAATCAAACCAAGCTGCCAAGAAAGCAAAAATTGGGTCGCAATGTGACCCGAAATCCAGCCTGTTCTGATGGAGCTTTTGCTGCAAATTTTCTGTTTCTGGTTTTTTCCTCAATTCCCCCTCGGCTCTCCCTTGCTTCTCGGTTCCCTCATACTATCTCTCACTCTCCGAAACCCTTTCTTTTCCTCTAGACCTTCGCTGCCTTCCCTTCCTTGTTTCCCTTCGGTTTCCTTTTTCCTTCTCCCAAAACTCCTTTCTTTTCCAGTTTCTTGTTTTTCCTCCCAACCTCAACTCCACGAAACTCTCTCCTTCTCAGTTTTTCTTTTCCTCCAGCCCGTCACCTTCCTTTTCTTTTTTCCAGTTTTTCCAGTCCCTCCATCACTCTCCTCTCTCGGCTTGTTTCTCTTTTTTTTTTCTTCTGTTTTCCCAGCTGCCAGCTCTCTTCCCTGCTCCCCCTCTTTCTAGCCTTTTCCCTGACCTTTTCTCTACTCAGCCGTTTCTCTTTTTCTCTCTCGTTTCTATCTCACTCAACCCGTAGCTCTCTTACAAACCCAGCTGCAAAGTTCCTCCTTTTTCTCTTAGTTTCTCCTATGCTTCCTTTTCTTTCCTGCCCCAGCTCATCCTTTCCAACCCTCCGAAACCTTCTTGCTTCCACTCTTCCCTTTTCCCCCCGTTTCACTCTTGCTCTTTGTCTTCCTCAACCCCTCGAAACTCTCTGCCCCAGTTCTCCCTTTTTTCCCAGTCTTTCTTCTCCCTGAAAATCTCAACCTTCTTGCTTGCCCTTCTCGCTTTCTTTCTCTCCAGCCGCCACTCCAAATTCTCTCCCCTTCCAAGCTGCGCTCCTCAGCTTTTTATAGCTACAAGAAACCCCTCAACCCTAGCATCCAATGGTAGTTGTTTGCTGCATTTTTATGGCCAGAATTTGAGCCGTTTGATGCTCTTAATTCCAGAATATTCTTGGCATCTTCTTGTGAGTGAGGTGGAATTGTGCATTAGTAATCTTGGAGAAAAAAGAAAAATGAAGAAAAATCCCATTTGTTGCTTCTCATTTCCAGTCGCGAGGTCTTGTACTTCATGCTGGTTCTTGTACCAGCAAATGAAGCAAGAAGACGTGCGCGTGCTCCCCCTTTTCTTCTTCTTTTTTTTTTCAAAACTGATTTTGATTTTGATTTTCTTTTGTTTTCTACTTTTCTTTTCTTTCCAATGAATTAATTAATTAATTAAAAAATGATTTACTTAACAAAATGTAAATAAAATAAAATAAACAAAAATCAACTAAAAATGATATAAAAATGCTAAAATTTTGGTGTCTACAAAAGCAACCTGGACTTTCAAGACATAATTCGGGCCAACACTGTCTGGCACACCTCTCCAAAGTACGCTACCTTGCCTCTACCAGTATACAAAGGAAACCCCAGGTATCGGATAGGCAACTCATGCCGCAGCCGACCCATTCGTAAAGATTAGCACGTCATCAGCAAAAGCGAAGTGCGTGTCATTCGGGCAGCCCGCAAGGACCTTAAACCCTATGAAACTCTGCCGGCTTGCTAAGGCATTTAACCCTCGCGATAGCATCTCCGAATGAACAGCACTGGAGATAACAGATCCCCCCGTCGTAGCCCCCTGTTAGACTTGAAGTACCCGTGAGCAGTCCCATTAATGATAATAGAGAACCAAACGTTCGAAATGAGCCTCCAAACCATGTCAATAAACTGCTCGCAAAACCCAAAAGCACGCAACATGGTGACAATATACCGCCACGGCATCCGATTGTAAGCCTTAGTCATGTCCAATTTTAGGGCTACATTCCCCCCTCTTGCCTTCTTGCCTATAGCTGACATCAACTCCTGAGCCAACAAGTAATTATCAGTAATGTTTCAGTCTTTGACAAATCCCATCTGTTGAGGGGAGATCAATCTCGGTACCACCGAGGCCAGATGCCCTACCAAGATCCTGGACAGCAATTTATTGAAGAAATTGCAAAGGCTGATCGGTCTAAATTTAGAGAAGTCCTGAGGGCTCAAAACCTTAGGCAGCAACACAATTGAAGTGGACGTGATGAACCTCGATAGCTCACTTCTACAGAAGAAACTCGCTATCGCTCTGTGCACGTCCTGAGCAATAACATCCCACGCAAAGGAAAAGAACTTGCCTGTAAAACCATCCAGCCCCGCAGCACTATCCTCGTCCATGGTGCACACCAGGCGACGAACCTCCTCTATGTTAGACACTGCTGCCAGTAGTTCATTCTCCTCGCCTTTTACCACTTTCGGGATCAGATGCATCAATCCCCCAGTCCTAGAATCCATCGACCTCGAGAAGAGGTCCAAAAAATACTCGATGGCTGCTTTTGCTATGTCGTTATCCTTGTCCACCCACGTCTCAGTTGAATCTTTCACCCTATGTATCGCTCCTTGTACTCGCCTTTGCTTGACCACTGCCTGGAAAAATCGTGTATTCCGATCCCCACAATTAAGCCATTTAACCCGTGCTTTTTGCCTCCAGAATTGCTTCTCAATTGCCAGCACCCTGTTAAGGTCTGCCTGTGCCCTATGCAGCTCCTCAGTATCCTCCTCCAACTTAGAATTGACCGCGTTACCCTCTACCTTTCCTAGCCTGGCCTCAGCCTCCCTAACAGTGGTGCCCACATTGCCAAAATGCTGCTTGTTCCACTACTGAATCGCCCTTCGGGTTGCCAACAGTTTTGAGCACAGAATACGTAGAGGGGAGCCTTGAACATCTATGGTCCAGGTGGTCCTAATGACGTCGAATAACTCTGGTTTGGAAGTCCATACATTCAGAAATCGGAAAGGTCGTGGCCCGTTGTCCAGCCTCATAGCAAAAGAAATTTTCAGCGGAGCATGATCAGATGGGTGCCGTGCTAAGTGAACTACTGAAATCGCCGAGGCCAAATCTGCAGACTCCCCATTAATGTGAAACTGATATAGTCTCTTCCAAATCCTGGTTCTCCCCCTCCGATTATTGCACCATGTGAAACTCGACCCGGAAAACCCAGCATCAAATACCTCGGCCTCTTCCATGAAAGCCAAAAAATCAACCCCTTCTGCCATCGCGAATGGCCGACCACCTCGTTTTTCAGTAGCATCCACAATAACGTTAAAATCACCCCCAATACACCAAGGCAGGGCTTGAGGTTTATCAGACAAAAGATTTGCCCATAACTCCTGTCGTCCCTCAATCGTGCACATAGCAAGCACAAAAGAAAAAATCATGGGCCCAAGTAACCACGGGTGGGAAATAGACAGTGAAATGTGCTGATTGGAGTTCCCCACCACTGAGCAAACAAAAAGACAATTATAAAATATCCACAGATCCTCCGAAATATTAACTATAGCAAAGTCAAAAGAAGCCTCAGGCGAATGTACTCAACTCGTGATGCATCTAGTTTTGGCTCAGAAATGGCACGAACTGAATACCATGCAACCTAATAATGCTTTTTAATCTCCGTAAGTTTGGGGGTTTCGACACCCCTCTAATATTCCATAATAGCGTACTAATCATTACGTAATACCTGGAAAGAGTTCTTGAGAAAGATTGAGGACCGTAGCTGCCTATCCGATTGGAATCGAGCACGCAGTCCCTTCCCTTTCGTTCCTCGCTTGTCCTTCCAATCGAGGGACTCAATGTTTAACTCCTCCATCGTGGAAGCTGAATCCCGCTTGCCCATGGCCACCATCCTTAGCGACAGGTTTCCTGCCACCAGAGGCAATTCAACCTCTTCCCCGTCATCACTTGCATCGCTGACCACCTCTTGCGGCTCCGCTACCAATAGCCTCAACTCACCGTGAGCCAGCCCTGCGTCCACCTAACCCATATGCACGCAACTGTTGTATGGTTGTGACGCTTCACCTCCCAATGACGTCCTATGCCAGGATTGGGGTTTACCTGCCCCATGTGGGCGTGTTTGATCACCCAAGCCCATTCCTTGGCCTCCGACATCAAGTGCACCCTCAGGAGCACGCCCACAACCATGCTGAGTCGCCCCCACAACCTTCTCCCCCGCCATCTTTGACTCCATACTCTTACAGCCGCTCTCAGTGGGCATTACCCCATCCCCTTCCAGCCGAGCTGGTCACTCCCTAGAACCTGGAGCAACCATCACAGGTGAGTGCGGCACCCGCAGCGTTCCTAATGCTTGCTCCGTCTCCCTCTACGCACCAGCGGTCTGTGTGCCCCCCGCCGCAGCAGCCATCTCGTCCACAATCGCTAGCGTCAAGGCCAGCGGTGCAGCCACCCCCTGTCCACCCTTTGCTGACGGATGCCCCAGGCCAACGACCTCTCCCTTGGGCACTTCCTCTGCACGCGGCCTTCTTGCCCTCGCAACCACAGACTTTGGCACCTGAAGTTCTGGGTGGAGCACATGGCACCCCTCGATCCCATGCCCCTGCCAAAAACAATGGGAACAGTATAGAGGCAGATTTTCTGGAATTAAGCTCTACCAAACCCATCATTCTCGCCGTTGCCAATCCAGATTCTTGATGGTCGAGGTTTAAGCAGATCAATTTCAACACAAACTGGCTCATAGCTTGGACGAGTCGCCTCCAACGTTGCCAAATCCACAAATAACGGCGTACCCAGCAGTGAAACAATCTGAAATAGCATCTCCTTGTTGAAGTAGTGGACTAGCAACTTGGGTAACTGGAACCAAACGGGGGCGACCGACGGCTCCTTGTCCACATGGAAGGCCGTTGACCACTTGAAAACCCTCATCGTGAAGCCATGGATATTCCAGATGCTTCTGGACAAGATTCTATGAAAGTCCACTTCATTAGACAGTTTGATGAACACATGCCTCGCGTCGAGGTGCCTTACCGAAGCTACTTCCCTTAAATCCAACGAAAGAAAAAACCTGCGTACCTTCTCCATCTTTGGCCTGCCCCTGGAGAATTTACCAACCAAGGCAAATTTGTAGGGTGAAGCCAACCTATCGAGAGCATCCTGTGAGAACATCAAGGCCGGTTCTCCCTTGTGTGTCACAGACGAAGCCTGGACAGCGAGAATTGACTGAGATGAGCCGTCCGAGAATAGTGCAGCGAATGACTTCCTTTGGAACGCCTAAGAAGGCGGTGCACGCCCCCACCAGGAGGCTAGAGGGCAGCCATCGCCGTGGACCTTGCGAAGCACTTTCTGTCAGCGGCGCTCTTCCAAGGCGGCGCAATTTCAAAAAATCTAGTTTGATGTAGCATATACAAGAGGCTTATTAGGAACTATTCGAGGTTATGGGAGCAATATACTATTCGAAGTTACTATTTACGAGGTTACTGTTTACCATACTGTAGCGATTACTGTAGCAGCATAATTATGTTACTGTAGTAGTTACTGTTCATCGGAAGTTGTTTTCTTGTTTCTTGTTGCGTTGTGTTCTTGTTGATCAATTCATAAAAAAAATCTTTTGCCCAAGTGTCCATTAAGAAATCTGAAGTTCAATCTTTAGGGTTTCTTGATGTGTTGTGTCGTTTATATAATCTATCTAAATACATACCTTAAACCTCTTAACTATTACAATTTTGGCATTTAATAGCCTTTCAAATAATCAAAAATTAAATTAAAATAAATATACTAAATTAAAACAAATAAAGTGACTAAATAAATAAATAAATAAAAATATTCAAAAAGCATACAATTACACACATAAAATCACATAGGAATACATTGGATCAAGTAAAAATCAATATAAAGGAGTAGAGTGTACTTCCCTTGAATTGATGGCCTAATGCAATGAAATTTTCTTATTGACCCTTCAAAACAATAAAATGGTAAAGGTATCATTTTAATTCACAAATAAAAGCAATAACATGAGACAAAATGTGGAAATGATCACGAGATTGATTAACTAAAACATTTAAATAGAAGCAAACAACCTATATTCAAGAAATCAGAACAAGCAGGGACCTAATTGAAACAAATTAAAAAGTTTGAGGGGTTAAATTATTATTTTTATAAATATTAGGGGTATAAATTAAAAGAAATTAAAATTAAGGGCTTAAGATGAAACCTACCAAACCCAAATGATAAAATTCACAAAAAATAAATGAAAACCTATTTGCTATGATTAAACAACAAAATTTTTCAAAATTTTACTAAAATCCAAATCAAGACTATAAATCTATCAAAGATCATTATACCTTCAAATTTCATCCTAAAATTCACTAAAAATCTATTAAAAAATCACATTAAATCATACCAAAGAAAAAAAAACATTTTAAAGGAACAAAATTTGATTGATTTTTATAATTTTTGGGCCAAAGTAGCATTATGGGGAACTTGGGAGGCTGAAGTGCAATTTTGAAAAATTTTCATGCTTAAGCTTCGAAGAAGCTTTCTTCTTCATTCGTCTACGACTTTCTGATACTTAGAAATTTTAGGAAACTTCATGAGGCAATCGTTAACGGCAATCTTAAACAAGAAAACAGCCTCAAATACTTGTCAAACTCCCTAAACCCATCATCAAGATGCAATGTTATGCACACAAAAGAAAAGAAAATATGGAATGTGGAGAAAAGCTTGCATAATCCTAAATACTATGTGAATCCCCTACTTCTCCCAAGGGCGAACCCAAGGGTTTCGGCGGGACGCCTGCCCAACTCTCGCCAAGACTTGATACAATTTCAATTCAAATTTAAGGATAAATAACTGAATAATAAAAGTCAAAGATATAAAGAAAAGTCGCTTCCTTAAAACATTTAATCTCACATCACAAGTTACCAAAAGTACATCAACATTCCCCAAAATATACAATCTTCAAAAGTTGTCTAAACAATTACATTCAAAACCCTAATCAAAAGCCCATCAAGTTGGCTTCTCCAATTCTTTCCATTTCGGCTTCTGTTAAGGAAAACAAAACTAACGGGATGAGCTAACTCTATGAAAAACATGCAAACACATAGTTCAAGTAGCAATAGCACTTAAGCGAGAAATAAAGCTGTAACATTGAAACAATTCACAATTTAAAATAGACACACTCAATGAGGATACAGGAGCTCTCAGGAGCTAGGTTCCACTTGCTTCGCCAAGGCTCGATCAAATACGCAATGACACTCCATCAACCGTGTCGGTATTAAGTCCGTAGAACTCCACTTGTGACGCCCCGAAAGGATGAGTGTGAGAACCCGAAAAGTTTTGTATATTTTCGAGACATTATTTTGTTTCCTCGTCTATCATTTTGTACCTTTCTTCAATATTTTGATTTTCTATACATTTTTATAAGTAAATATAGTTTTCAAATCATTTTCTTGATACAAGTTAGTCCACGTTAAGTTTGAAGTGTATTATGAACGTGGGCCCCGCTAGTGCGGTAAATGCGATATTTTTTTTTTCACCTAGTTGGTGAACCATGAAGTTAATTGCAAAGATTAGAAGTGGTTGGGGCCATAGTGTATGGATTAGCAAAGTAAGTGTACTAGTAATCTAAGAGCTTCTAGGTTCTTCTTATGCTCAAGTTAGATTGGTGGACAAAAAACATACTTTGACCATTGGTTTAAATATCTTCTAAGCTAGTAAATCAAAAGAAATACAAAGCAAAAACTCATAGAAACAAAGAGAGAGAGGGCCGGCCACCTTGAGGGAAAGAAACCAAGAGAGAAACTTCATTTGTTCTTCAATTTCTTGCCCAATCTTGAATTCTAACCAGAATTTTTGCAAAACCCTCCATCAAAGTCATTTACTAAGGTAGATTAAAGGATTGAGTGGAGTGATTTTGAAGGGACAAGCTCCAAGCTACTACTTTTCTTGTGGTTTTAAGGTATTTTGCCTAGAACATCCTCTTTACTTCAATTCATTGCTTATTAGTGGTTTTTAGTTGTTTTAGATGTTGTTTTGTGGAGGATTAGCACTTGAATACATGAATTCCAGCTGGGATGATAACCTGCCCTGCTTCTATCCGGTTCTATTTCACCTTGTTAGAGGCCGAATTAGCCTTATCTCATAAAAGTTGTAGATAATGATGTTTTATAGTTGCCTGCAAATTTTCAGGCCAATTGGATCAACGTACCCTGTGAAAATACTGAAATACCCCTGCTGCCCTGTTTCTTCCGAACTTGGTAATCAGCTTTGGTAATTGGTTAATTTGACTGGGAATACTATTGATTTGGTTGTTGAGGTCTTCTTAAGAATTATAGCCTTGTATCTTAGCTTTCGGATGGCTTTGGAATCACTTGAATTGGAGTTGTGTGTGCTGAGATATGAGTGAATGAATCAGGACTGCTAGTTGAATTTTACAGTGAGTTTCGAACTGAAAAATCTGGAGTTATTTTGGTAAATTTGACCTAGTTAGGGTGAGAACTGGACTGAGTGGTCTTCATGAAAGTTGTAGCCCTCTGTCTTATCTTCGAAACTGTATAAATTACATTCCAATCCAATAAGGGTAGATTCAGTTATGGATATTGTACCGAAAGGTGTTAAACGGAACTTTTATACATTAGCTGCGATCGTTGCGGAAATTTACGCTTGAGGGAATGAATTCCGGTTTCTAGGGTTTAATTGGGGGTTTTTCTAATGGTGGCTCTTAAGCTTCTAATTAGCTTTGATTGAGGGATATTGTGGTCTAATTGGATGCATTTTATTGCTTATTAACCGTATGTGTGATTGGTGATATATTGTAGGTTGGAAATAAAGCATTTATGGGGAAATGCTGTCCGAACTTTGAGAATGTATGATTGCTTTGAGTTTGTGATTTAGGGCTTGGACTCGGGCAAGGTAATGATATATGATGGATGGTTTCTGAGCCGTGGAGGTGAGTGACCCTCAACTATTTCCCAAGTACTTTTGAAATGTTTCTTGTATTATTTACTCGACTGCATATCATGCGTGCTTGCATGTGAGTTCATGACATGATTTGGCTTTATTGAGTTCTTGGGGAGTCTTGTGCTGAACACCAACGTCTCCACCCTGTTTATTGTTCATGACATGATCTGGAGCACCAACGTTGCTTCCCCTTATTGTTTAACGCTAAGTAATCTATTTGAGCGTTGGGTGTTTAAGTACAATGATTTCACTGGCTCACGAGAGCAATAATATGTATATTTGATCTTGGAATCATGACATCATCGAAATGCATTATTGTGAAATATATTTGATTACTGATTTTATTGGTTACTCACTGAGTTTCTAACTCACCCCAAAAATATTTTATTCCCCTCCACAGGGCTCGTGGCGAAGGAAGGCTTGTAATACTTATTCACGTGGCTGGATGGCATATATCTTGTACAGTTTGGATTTGGAATCATTTTATATATGGTTTGGGGAATCGTTTCCGCTTCGCTTGTGACAGCCGATGTATATAATGCGAATAGTACTCTTTTGCCGTGTGAATAGCTTTTATTTGCTTTTGCCTTCGAGTCCCGGCGAACGACTGAGTCCCGGCGAGAGTTGGGCAGGCGGCCCGCTGAACCCTCTGGTTCGCCTTAGGGGGAGGTGGAGCCGTCACACCACTTTCTTCACAATTCCCGTTCGCCGTTACAACCCTCAGTCCCGGGCCCGTTCTTCTATAAAAAGCACTACTACTCGAGTAGGCCAAACGAAATCTCTTAATAGATCAAACTTACAATTATCTCATGGTTCGCCGAGCTTCTCGACCAAGCCCTTGTTGGCTCAAGTCGCAAGGTAGGCAAATTAAGATTTGGGCGTCCCCCAATTACCGTTATGAGTCGATAAGATTCACCCCAATCGACCAATACCGTTATAGGCCGATGAGATTCACTCCAATCGGCATTCAGTCAATCACATACAATTCAATTATGAGCAGTTCAATTATACAATCAGTTAAAAGAGAACGAGTGCGATAATGTACATACTCAACTCGACAATTATAAATCATTCAATCTATAAGAAGGAATTCACATAATTTGGAACTATTCACGCACTCGGCACTCACCAAGTCAAAAAGTGAGTAAGTGAGCCAGTAAGCTTTTAGGCGTCAGCTCCGAGATTTTCTTGAAGATCCTCTTGAGCGCCTGAGCAAATAATGAGTAACTTTCACTTACAACCATGCATTAACCAAAAAAGAATGTACACTTGTTTAGATTAGGTCAATGCCTTAAAAGAGAACCTTAATCTCTCGAAAATCAAGGTTCAAAAGTGAGGAGTCAAAGTCCCAAGAGAGACTTGCCTCTTCCATGAAATCGAATTTAAAACAGTCCATTGATATCAAGATAAGGTGACGAGTCCTTAAAAACTCATTTCATAAGAAATCGAAAAATTTCAGCTTTAAGTGACAAACTTGGAAAAATCAAATCTTGAGTTTGGCATGTTCAAAAATGGAAAACTCTATACCGTCGGAAAACTAGGTTCGAAGTACTAAAAGTTCTTAGAAGACACTTTTCCTAGATTTTAAACGGAAAGCAATCATTTTTCAGCTCAAAATTTCAGTTCCAAGAAGACAGGTTTGAACCAGTCTTGGTTTTCCAGCAATCTTTGGAAATTCCGTATAATTCACAAAAAGTGAATCAGCCCTTGAAATTTGGAACAAAATAAGAGTTCCAAACAAGGTTTCAAACACGACAAACGGAACTAAATTTGGAGTTTTGAGCGTCAAGATATAGTAGCTTAAAGTCGGCTGACTTTTGTACACCGATAAAAAATTTCCAGATTTGAAGAGCCACATTTGGGGCATTATTTGGGTATCGAAATGGTATTGAAATTACACCAAATTTGGTACACTTAAACTTCCATATGTGTACTACCTCTCTATCAAATTATAGGCAAAAACTCAAGTGGGAAGGCAGTTAACAAAATGACTAAATTTCATGAAATTTTCAAAGCAAATCTGCCAAGCCACTCTTTCTTTCATTCCAAAGGTTTTTGTCCAATGAAATTAATCCCAATTCACCCCATTTTTGAAACCAAGAGTCCAGAAACATTTAATAAGCAATTGACATCAAAATTTTTGAAACAAAACATTCCAAAACAAGTTTGACCATTCAGTCAGCAAGAAAGGAAAAACTTCCAGTTTTCCAGCTTTGTTGTACTTTCAAAATCAGACCACATCTCACTCAATACAAGTTCAAATTAAGAATGGTTTATGGCATTGTAAACTAGGTTCACAATGCTAGGGTCGTTTCCAAAATCGGTTCACAAGTGAGAGAAAATCAAGCCAAAAAATGCAGCTTCTCCATTTCTCTCGGACAGACAGTCACAACAGGACAGTCAACTTTGCCGAATCACTATGGTTGATTCAAAATGAACTAGTGGGTGATTTTTATACCGTTAGAAAGCTATGAATGTCTAGTTTCAAATGCCATAAACAACATTCTATTTTGACTTTTGTATAAAGAGTTACATTCAAACAAAGAGCTACTGTCCGGATCTCCTGATCACAATTCTAGATTTCTTTCATTTTCGAAAACCCTAGTTTTGAGCAACCAATTGAAGCGATTTTTGGTAGACACTTTGTACACACAATATACCACATATAACCATCAATTTCACAGCTAAAAAAGCACCAAAATTTTGAATTAAAACAGAGCAACATGGACAAAAAATTTCGACTAGCTTGATAAGGGAAACAAGGGAGAAAGATAGAGGCTGAGCGAGGGAAAGAACCAGAGAGAAAGCTTCAGGAACCAAAAAAAAATCAGAAACAAAGAAAGAGAAAAGAGGGTTTTCCGAGGAAGCTGGGAGGAACAAGGGAGAAGGAAAAAGGAACAAGGGAAGAGGTTACGGAAAGCAAGAGTGAAAAAAGGGGAGAAGGGAAAAAGAAAGACTGAGAGGGGGAGCTGAGAGAGAGAGGAAACCAGAGGAAGGGAAGTCTGGGAAATCAGGAAGAAAACAGAGGAGAAAGCGAGGGAGAAATGGAGAGAAAGATGCCAGAAAAATTTTCCAGAAAAACTGAGCCAGGATTGATAAACCTGCTCTGTTCGTAACCTTATTTCGACAATTCCTGACCTCCATTCGGGGAGATTTTTCTTGCTGCACCATTTACGATCGTCAGTGAACAATTGGTATTTAGGAAATATTTGGAGAAACCACTGCAACGTCTTCAAATTGGGGTCTGAACGTGCTGCATTCACCAGACTTGAGGAGCGGCGAACGAAATTTTTTGCTTCGTGTCCGACACTCTAGGCGCGAGTTCCTTATTCCCCTCACGTTGATTCAGCTCCCAACTGTTTCCAGGTAACACATGCCTCTTAACTTTGTCAATTTAACACCTTTTTTATGAGATTTTGCTGGACTAGCACATGCGTTTTCTTCAGTTATACACGCATCCGTGGGTTTTCTCCTTTGGTGATATCTGTGTTTCCATAAAGATTGGTTCTTAATGGCTTAAGCTTACCTGAAAATTTGGAGATGGTTTGATATGTGATGTCTTGGGTCATGTGATTGAAAACTCTTAGATCTTGAGGGTACCATGGCTGGTTTCATCCGAAGCCTGTTGCGTCATACTTTCCTTGCATTTTCCGTCTAATTTTCTGTATTTGATCTTCAATGGTAAGATTGTGCTAGTTAAAGTGTGTTGAAGTTTCTAATGGATTTGGTTGATGAGTTTGCTGGCTTGGTTTTGTGTGAGGAGTTTCAGTCGAATAAGCCGCAAAGTTGCAGAGAAACCAGCGAGGAAGAAGAAAGCTTTTGCATGAAACTTTTCCAAAATTGCACTTTAGCCCCTCAAGTTCCCTATAATGCTACTTTGGCCCAAAAATTGGAAAAATAATCAAGTTTTGTCCTTTTAAAATGTCATTTTTGTTTGATATGCTTTAATGGGTTTTTTTGAACAGATTATTTGTGAATTTTTAGGATGAAATTTGAGGTTTAATAATTTTTTATAAATTTATAATTTTGGATTTGGATTTTTGTACAAATGGTTTAGATTTGAGTGATATTTTGTTTGGGGTTTGATGAGAGGATTTTCATTTATTTTTTTGTGCATTTTAGCATTAGGTTTTGATAGACTTCGTCTTAAGCCCTTAATTTTAGTTATTTTAATTTAAACCCTTAATATTTGTAATAATAATGATTTGACCCCCTCAAACTTCCTTAATTCTTTCAATTGGATCCTTATTTGTTTTAATTTGTTGAATATGGGTTAATTACTTTCATTTGAATGCTTTGATTGGTTCAAATTTGTGTTTATTTCCATCTCATGTGATTATTTGTTAATTAAAGTGATGCCTTGACCTTTTTTTGTTTTGGAGGGTAAATAAGAAAATTGCATTTTATTAGACAACCAATTCAAGGGAGGTACACTCTACTCCTTTATTTTGATTTTATGCGACCCTATGTGCTCTTATGTGATTTTTGTATGTAATTGCATGTTTTTTTTGAATTTTTAGATATTTATTTATTCATTTATTTACTTTATTTTGTTTTAATTTTAATATTAATTTTAGTTATTTGAAAGGCATTTAAATGCCAAATTGTAGTAGTTAGGTTATTATTTGATTTAATTCTTTACCCCCTTTAGATTGTAGTTAGGGCCCCCAAATGTAATAGTTAGGGTTTTATTTGCTTTATATGTTTTGCACGCTTGTGTGTTACGTGTTACTTGCTTTCTTAGGGTCTTGCATCTAGATACCATACTTATCTGCTATGTGTTTTATGAGATTTATATGTTTATTCACTTTATTATATTTTATATGATTTATTTTGATTGTAATAATGCATGACGTCACCACACTAGTCCAACGCTAGTTGTGGCACCCTTTCTTCAATTCCACACTAGTCCAATGCTAGTTGTGGTTCTCTTTTCCGATCTCTCACTAGTCCAATGCTAGTGGGAACTCATAGATATGGGTTAGTCCAACGCTAGACCCTTAGGGGCTGTTCATACGTTAGACCATATTTGTATGCCCAAATCATCCCATTTCTTGCATTTCTTTATTTTTAGGATCCTTATCACTTTCACATAATATTTCCTTATATACCCCCTATCCCTATATATAAAATATAACATTTTAGAGTTTGCATCTCATTTAGAAAAATTAGAAATAGGATTAGGCCATTTGCTGGATCACAAATTAGGGAAATAACCCCTCGAATATGGAATATGGACGAGTTTGGCTTTCTAACCTTAGCACGCTCGTATTCCCTCTATAAAAGGGAAAATTGAGTCACGAATTTTAGCCTTCCCACACCCGTTATGATGCATTCCTTTAGGTCATGTATATTTGTATAATTATTATTTTCTTTTCTCTTCTTTTCTTCGAGTCTCATATTTTTGCATATTCGTGACCTCTTCAAAGAGTCCCTTTTGGGCGTCGCAATTAATGCGATTTGCACCCAATAAAATTTGAAGAGATATATTGACCCCCCCGATACCCTTCTAGGTTTAGGTTTTGCATCCATAAAATGACATCCAAATGTGATAAATTTTAGGTTAAAATAAGAAAATTTTTGACTCAATCACGCAACTAGCTCTGGTTAGGTTGAAAGGGTGCCTTGGATTTTATCCTTGCCTTCCATTTCTTCAAATGTGACTCCTGACCCCTTTTTTTTGATTTTCGAAGACTTGGAGTGGTTTAAAAAGGGTTTTCTCTACTTTTTTGTTTAAAACTCATTTTTTGTGACTTGGTACACCTTAATTCCATACCAAGTGGCGACTCCTAATTTTTATTAAAAACCCTTTTTAAACTATTATTTTTGGGTCAAAATCGTCGCACTTTTAGTCCCATTTAGGCCCATTTTTTCTTTATTCATTTTTCTAAAGTTAAAAATCAATTTTCAATCAAAATTAAATCCAAATTCATTTCTCTTTATTTCTTTATTAAAAATTTATTTTTTCACTAAAAATAAATAAAAAATCCATTTTTCTAAACACGTTATTTTTCATTTAAAAATGGGGCGCGACAAAAAGTAGCTAGGAAGATTTGCCAAAAAGTCAACTTTGAATAGTTGTCGGAATAGGGTTTCGTACCACCAATTTCTCTGGGATTTGATACACTCATGCACTAATCCTCCAAGATATTTTCTTTAACACTGTAATTACCTACTCTTACTAGTCTAATATTAATTTTTCAAATCTCCACTTAATTGTACAGACACGATTATCAAGAAACTATCGACGCGCGCGCAGTAAAAGCTTAATTGGAACTCACTCACCTCAAATCCCTCAATTAACTTTTCTTAGTCTACTATTAATCATTCTTAATTCTCCAAGATTATTGCACTTCTCGAATCGAATATTGTCTCCAAAAACGTGTATTCACTATTTCTCGCTAAACGAGCCATAGAAAAATTAAATAACACTAGGGAAAATAATTATAAAATAAACTAAATTAAGAAATAAAACATGAGTCCTCACAAAGTGTATCTGAGTATGAAACCCAGTTCACCAAGTTATTGTAATTTGCTCCTGAATTGATAGCTTTGGAGCAAAGGAGGGTGAGACGGTTTGTGCAAGGGTTGATCGTAAAGATATAGGAAGCTTTGGTGGCGGCACAAATTAATACATTCATTGAGGTTCTTGAGAAAGCCCAGAGGATAGAAATCGTGAAGGCTCAAGTGAAGGTTTTTCATGCAAGAAAGAAAGGTGTGTCTGGTGGAGACCAAGGGCAAGAACCAGATGATCAAGGTATGCCACCTCCTAAAGTGGGTCGAGGAGCTGGTGGTGTGAAAATTCCGGGGACATCTACGGAAGTTACTTCGAGAGGAGCCCCAGGTGGAAGAGGGCAACTGAGAGGTGCCTCACAAGTAGATCAAAAATCAATCCCTCACTTATCTTGTGGATATTGTGGAAAGACCAATCATACTGAGGATAATTGTTGGCGAAAAGCACGAAAATGTTTATGGTGTGGTAGTGCTGAGCACCAGATTGCAACTTGTCCCCTCAGGTCAAACCATAAACAACCAAATGTAAGAGGGAATAGATCCAAAGTGTCTGCCAGAGTATATACCTTAAACCATCAGCAAGTGCCTAATCCGTCTAAAGTGGTAGAATGTACGATTCATGTTTCCCATTGTCTAGCTAAAATTTTGACTAGTGATGAGATCTGGGAGTTAGAGACGGACATGCAAGAAGAATACCCTGAATTATTTACGAATAAATGTATGAATTTCGGGGGAAAATTCTCTTAAGGAGGAGAGAGTGTGACGACTTGAAAATTTGCTTATATTTGCTTATAATTCCCACTTATTTTGAATAAATTATTTTATAATTCCTTTACTACTCATTTTATTTCCTTAATAGTTATAATATATAATAGAATTAAGAGTTTTACTTTTAATTTTATAGTTAGGATAAACTAGGATTTTTGCATATTTTGGTAGTGTGATTAATTGGTGAGATGTGTGTACTAAATTTGGTGGTTAAGAGTGAGTTTTAGATAAAAGGAAGTGTGTGATTAGAATTGCTATTAATAAATTAGTGAATCATAAGTTAAAACACAAGTACGCGAGAGTTAAGGAAAATAGGCTTGAATCGACGTGCACCGTTTGCTATTGATAGAATATACCACTTGACCACTACTTTCTTGCCCTAATCCTCTTGGTTTTATTTCAGCTAATCAGCCCCTAATTAACCCCTAAAGCAGCTGAAAATCTTGACCAAAGAAAAGGGAAAAAGAAAGCAAGTCTTGAGCGACAAGTGGTGACCATCCAAGAGGGTTTGACCAAGATATTTTCCTTCCTTCTTATCTACCATTTTTGGCTCACTTTCTTCCTCATTTCTTCATGTTGGCTGAAAATAAAGAGAGAGAAAAGAGAGAAGAAAATTTACAATTCCAACCTTGATTTTAGCCTTGTTTGAGTTGAATCACAAAAACCAAACCGATTAAACTTGCATCTTGGTGCTTCGGAAGTTAGGAGTGGTGAAAGTTTTGGAAGAAATAGCTTGGTTCCTCACTTTCAAGAGGTTTTGGAAGGTATAAGTTCATCCACTTATTTTCTCTTCCTTATTCTTGCCAAATATGCTATAGAAGCTTTGAATCTTGGAGAATTATGGATGATTTTCTAGTTTTGGGTTGTTTAGTGAAAATTTCAGCTAGGGTTTCATATTTTTCAGCTTTGATTATGTTGTTTAACTAGCAAATGTTGGTATTGAGTTTGGATATGGAATTTGTGAGGTGATTAATGGCATGATTGTGACCTTTTAGCATTAAAAGATGAATTTCCAGCTTTGGTAGTGGTTGAATATTTGCTAGAAATGGGTTATATTTGGATGGTTTTAAGCCTAAATGAAGAGTTATCTTGATATGTTTACTTGTGGTGTTTGAATTGGGTTGATTTGAGGAAAACAATAAAGCTTTAAATGGCTGGAAAAATGGATAAATACAAAGGGTATGCTGTCCAAATTTTCATTCGAGGGATAAGTGAGTGAACTTGGAACTTGAGCGGTGATTCGGGGATGAATTGGATTTCGGTTGTCCAGGGTATTCAAGTTTGCTTTAGTAGAGGCATATAAGCTGAATTTTTGCCAAAACTTGTACACTTTAAAAGGCAAAAGTAGCGACCACTATAAATATGTTTTCCTCATCGTTTAGACCAAGCTGTGAACTTATAAGTGTTAATCGCTTCTTTATCAAAACCAAACGAGCGAGCATGAGTTTTCTAGAGTTTGATAAGTGAAATGAGTACTACTTCAACGAGTTTCATTTATTTGCTTTTCTTTAAGCGAAACTCTTATATTTTGAACCCTAATTGCATTCAAACTGTCCAATGATATTTTATCGCAAATTTGGATTCCAACCAAGGAGTTGACCTTGGACGTGGTTTTGAAAAGAAATAACACATTGGTGAGTGTTTTCCAATGCATGATTGAACTTGATCTTTGAATGAAATGATTTGCTAATGCGATTGAATAATACTTGACTTGTTTGGATGAGGCGAGGATGTACTTTATCGCACTCATCCTCCCCTTCTTGAATGATTTCATACTTGCTTGAGCTTGATTGACCTGTACTTTTATTGGTGCTTGTACTTGACTTGTAAGTGCTGAGGGGTAGCATGTATCACACTCAATCCGAGTGGAAGGTGCCTCTCATCCCGTCTCACTACTTTTATCCTCACCCTATTGGTTTGTCAGTCAAATCGAGTCAGTAAGGGCTTGGTCGAGAAGACTGGCGAACCATAGGTACTATTTATTGTTTATTGTTTATTGTTTATCGTATAATCCTTTGGATATGGTTCACTGGATTAAGTATACTCGAGTATTACCATCACTTTTACTTTGGAGTTCGGGCTCAGTAGGGGGTTGATTGGTGGATGGAATTTGGTGTAAAGTGGAGATCTACGGTCATGGTTTTGCTTCTTTAAACGTTGACTGAGTGTCAACGGGTTCGAATCAAGTAATGCAATGGGAATTTGGCTCTTGAGAGCCATCTGTATCCTTATACTTGGAAATGATTGTTACTTGTAGTGTTATTGTTTCTTTTTATGAACTTGTACACTCGCTCATTTTGATTTTTCAAGTTTTACATAACGACCAACTTGCTACTTGGGTCTAATGAAGTTTTGGAACCTCACTGAGTTTTGCCTCACCGTATTAGTTTTGTTTTTCTTACAGGGAAATCGAGCGCGGGTGTGACAGCCCCACCTTCCCCTAAGGCGAACCAAAGGGGTTAGCGGACTGCCTGCCCAGCTCTCGCCAGGACTAACGGTTCAGTTTACGTCGATCTATTACGTTTCGGAACTTACCATTTCGCGCAAACAAGTCAAAATCACAAACAATAAAAAATGAAAATCGAAGCCGAAATTTATCCAAACCACGGCCAAGCATATATATACATTGGAAATCAACATTTACAAGCCAAACGGCAAACCACGATATTCGTCTAGTTCATACATGTACCAAAAGCCAGTTACACACCAAACATTGGTGGAAACAAAACACTTAGGGTTTTTTTCCCACAAGGAGCTATTCAAAAATACATGTACAAGAGCTCAACTTGTCATCCAACTATCACAATCTTTTCCAAAAGTTTCATTTTCCTGTAAGGAAAACAAATGACACGGAATGAGCTAAAGCCCAGTGAGCAACTATCACAATAGCAGTTAAGATCACATAAGCATAACTATTCAATTCAAGTATGCAATTCCGAAATAAAGCAAATCAGTGAAAGGATACGGTCGGCTCTCAAGAGCCCATTTCCACGCTTGCAATCTTGATCCAACCTCATTGACCTCCGTCAATTTTAAAAGAATAACCAACCGTAGACAACTCTTTACTCCCATTCCTTCCACCCAACATTCCCCAACCGGGCCCGCACTCCATTCAGTCATTTTGGTAATACTCGAGTTTACCGGAACCGAGAGTCTCATTACTACAAGGTTCCTCAGTACAGTCCCCGTGGCATGACAATTTTCACGACCAAGCCCTCGCCGGCTCGATCCAATTGACTACCAAACGGGGTTGAGCTCAGTAATACAGTAAGGTCGTTGGACAATCGTCCAAACGACACCAATTCAGTTTCCATGAAATGGAATTCACCAACCAATATATCAAGTTCAGTAATGCAGTAAAACGGTAGCCAATCAGTGATACTATCAAAAGGGGTGAGGGCGGTCAAGTACACCCTCACCTTAATCAATTCCAATATCCAAGTAAGCCTTCAAGGCATCACATATACATTTAGCAAAGCCACATAGTAACAATTAAGTGAGTAGTATACTCACCAAGCAAGAAAATGATGTTTCATGCACTGCGGTCCAAAGTGCGTCGTGAACCACCGTTTCCTCCTAGAACACATAAATAAGTGCCATAAGACTCGTGAACGAGTCGCAAAACAATGCTAAACATAACCCCAATAGGGTTTCACATGCATAAGTACGCATCATTGGTAACCAGAAATTACAAAATGGCCTTAGCTTAAGCCTTGATAGGAAAACCGTGTTTGACCTTAAAATGCGGTAATGGCGTCAAATTCACTACGGTTATCGGATGGGGGTGTAAGACCCACCGTTTCGAAGCTATGAAACAGGGCTACAACAATGAAGAAGGCCTCTCAGTCCAAATCCTAGCACAACTAGGTCAAAAATGCAGAAAACCAAGCCAGAACCGTAATTACAGGTTCCCAAATCACACAAAACTGTAATCAGTCTATCTCAGCCTACACAGGTCCAAATGCATTGATTCCAAAGGAATATGAAAGCTAAGACATCAAGCTACATTTCATCAGAAGACACCAACAACAAAATCCAAACCAATTCCAGTCAAAACAGGCAATTACTATCGCAGTTCGGACATTCTGTTCACCAAAAACAGCAACAGTAAAAATGGCATAACTCACTCTATACTACTCCAAATACCCTGAAATTTTGTAGGCACTTCATACTCATCAATACCTACAACTTTCATGTTTTGAGAAAACTCCAATTCGGCCTCTATCTATGACCTAAAATTTCGGACAGATTAGGGGTTCATGAACCCTAACTTTCCATTTTCCATCCAAATCCAAAATTGATTGCATTTATCAACAATTCACACCTACTAGAGTCATTTTAAACCATTACCATTCATCATACAAGGCCACAACATCCCATTCATATTGTAGACACCAAATTTTTAAATAATTTGTATGTTGCATCTAATTCATAATTTTGTTTTAGATTGTCTGCATTTTAATTGTTATCTTTTTATTTGTCTTTTATTTGCTAATTATTTGTCATATTAATTTTGTTCACGTTTTAGTTTTAGTTTTAGTTTTAAGTTTAACGTAAAATTTGTGAAAAAGAAAAAGGGAAAATGATGAAAAATAATGAAAATGAAAGAAAAATCGAAAATGATAACTTTGTTATTTTAGTTTGTTTACTTTGATGTGTTTGTAATTAAAATTGTTGTTTTTATTTAGTTTTACTATTATTTTTGTTAAATTATTAAGTTGAGGAAAAGAAAAAAAAGAAAATGATGAAAATTGATGAAAATGGAAAATTGTGTTTTGTTGATTCTAGTTTATTTAGTTTCTACTCTATGTTAATTAAATTACTCTTTCTGTTGTTTTTGTTGTTTGTTATCTATTTTTATTATCAGTTTTATTCAATTAATTTCAAAAAGGGAAAAAATCAAAATCAAAAAAATCACAACTCCACTTCTGCCGAATCCATTTTTCCACTCCATATACTAGCACCTTCCTTCCTTCTGCCGGTTCCATTTTCCACTTCACATTCCAGCACCTTCCATCCTTATTGCCGGTTCCATCATCCACTAATGCACACGACTCCCAACTCACTACAGCAGAAGAGAGGACTTCGGTTTCATTGGGTCGGCCACAATCCATTTCCATTTTACTGCCGTGAGCTAGGGAGAAAGGGGGGTCATTGTAATTAACGACTGAAAGAGAGCCGAACTCTGGGCTTGGTTCATTTTCTGTTCGGGAGCTGAGGGAAAAAAGGGTGAGACTTGCTATGTTGTATTTATTCCATCTGTGAGCCGTGAGTGAGTAGCTTCCTTGGAATATCGACCGAGGGAGAGGGAGAGGCCGAGCTGCACTCTGGAGCCGAGAGGAAGATTTCTGGTTCTGTCCGCGAGCTGCAACCATTTCTGGTTCCCAACTCCATCGCAACTGCAACATCCAACCAGAACCATTACCCCAGTTCGCGTGTGAACAAGAGAGGGAGAGCTGGTGAGCTGCGGTTCTGCAACAACCAAACCAGCGTACGAAGCCGAGAGAAAATTTTCAGCTTCCTTGCCACGCGAGTGAGTCATCGGTGAGGTAATTTCTGAACTAAAACTAACTGACCAATGGTGGATTAAGCTATCTAGGGCCCTGCATGTGAAGCTTAGGCAATGAATGAGGAATTTAGGAAAAGAAAAATCTGACGTGTGCTGAAATTGGATTTCCGAGAACTGATTAAGACATGCTTGATGAAATCTGCTTTCTTGTGATAATTCGGAATTGTATTCATGATTAGCTATCTAAATCTGGGATGATTAATGCGGTTAGGGCCTCGCATATGGGTTTCAAACATCCGGACAAGTGATTTAGAAGAAGAAATTCTGTTCTTATGAATTGTTGCAGCCGAGAGCTTGTCCTGCATTTTTGCAGCTTCATGTGATTCAATTTCGTTGTTTTGAGTTTGTAACCATGAATAACTAGTTAATACCATGATAATTGAGCTTTGCGTGATGATCTTAAACCATCGGATGATGAAATCAAAACATTAGAAAATCTGTCTTGGAAGTAATTGTTTCTGCCGAGAAGCTGAGTGGATACCGCAGCTTCAATGTTGTTTTGCTGAAGTAATTCGAGCATGAAATGATGTTTAAGTAACTGAATTTTTGGATGATTATTATGATTAAGGCTTTGCATGATAATTTTATGTATTTGGGTGATGAATTAAGGAGTTTAGAAAAATTCTGTTTTGCTGAAAGGATTCTGCCGAGATTTGTCTTGAGTCATGTAGTTTCATTGGGTATAATTTTGCTGTTTTGAACCTCTAACTACGACTAACTAGTAAACTACAAGATGATTAAGTTCTGCCTATAGTTAATTAACGGGTTTAAAGCAGAAAAATAAAATGAAATTGAATTCTGCCAAGTGCACGTTCATCCGAGGCTTATTGGATGTTTCTGGAAATTTTTAGATGATTTTGTGTTGATGATTGAAGTTGTTTTCTGAACTAGATATGTTAATCAGTTAGTTAGGGAGTTGCATGTTGGATTTGAGTGCCAAATACAAGGCTTTGGCCGAAAAAAAAACTGGATTATGACCAACAAAGTGCTGGAAAAAAAACTGTGTTTGAGTGTTGTTCCAGAAATTTTGCATCAGCTTTTTCTATTTTTGAACTCCTTCTTGCGTCTTTGTTTGTTTGATTGTCGATGCCTTGTTTGTTTAGTTCAGAGTTCAGGTGTTAGATCAAGGAAACTTTGGTTAAGGTAGAGGTTTGAATCTGAATTTGATCTTGATAGGTGAAACTAAGAAAAATTGCAGCAGTTTCGTTCTTTCAATGTTTGAATACTTGCCCAGAATTTTGTATGGAATTTTTCTAAATTTTCTACCTGATTGGATGGTGGTGAATATGAAGTTTGGGTCTAGATTAAAGTTGTGTGTTTGGGTTTGAAATCCGAGCTTGAACAATAAGCTGTGCGTTTGGTTTTGTCTTGGAAGCAAAAGAGAGCATGTTGCATTTTTAGTTGCAGTAGTTTAAGTCTCACGTAGCTTGCATGAATTTGCATGGAAAAATTGTTTCAAAATTGCCTCTTAACCCCCTCAAGTTTCCCCTTATGCCAGTATGACCCAAAAAATTGGGAAAACCAATCAAATTGACCTCTCAAATTCCTTTAGTTTTTGCAATCAAGTCACTACTTGTTTTAAATTTTACATGGGCTGTTCACCTTCCTTTAAATGCCTTGAATTGATCCAATTTCATGTTTACTTTTATCTTTTGTAATTATTTCTTGATTAAAGTGATGCTTTGTCTCTTGCTTTTGCTGCATTACCTGCTTCCTTTGAGTGTAGTGGAGAAGGATACTTGACTCACAGTAGCGAATTGGTCAAACTTGATTTTAATAGGGATCTAATGGTTCAATTTCATAGTTATTAGTGGTTCTTCAATTTTTGTTTTTGAAGAATTTGTGTTGTTTGATTTACTATTAAATTGGTGCATTAATCCTTTGTTTAGTGGTTGTAGCTCCAATTTAGAACCTTCTCCAACTTATTAGCACCACAAAAGGGGACGGTATACTTTCTTTTATTTTTTTTTGTGTATCTCCCTATGTGATCCAACTTGTTAAATGAAAATTGCATGCCTACTTGGTTTTCTTAAATGTTTATTAGTGCCTTTCATTTATTTACTTTTATTTCATTTTTAAATCTTTCTTTTATTTTCATTTATGGGGTATATGTACACCTTTTGGCTTGTAATAGATAGGGCATAGCAAGTAATTTGGTCCATTTTCCCTTTCCCCTTTGTTTTAGCTAGCAAATGTAATAGTTAGGGCTTTAATCGTCTTATTTGTCTGGCATGCTTAGTTGCTATGTGTTTAATTTGCTTTATTAAGCTATTGCATCTAGTCGAGCATGCTAAGTGTTATGTGTTACGTGTTATAAGTGATTTTGCATGTCTACTTGATTTCCATATTTATAAATGGATGTGATGGATGAATGTACGTTTCCGCTAGTCCAATGCTAGTCGGAATTCGTAGAATGGGCTAGTCCAACGCTAGACCCTTAGGGTTTTCCCCTCGTTAATACATGTTCGCATGCTCCACTACATTTCATGCATTTTTTTTAGTTTTTATGGCATTTGGCATGTCCCTCTAACCTTTTCCCTTTCATTTTAGGCCTTTGCATTTCATGCTAAGTTATAGGGTCCATTTGCCTGAGGAACCCCCTTGGGTAAGGGAAACGAGCGAGCGTGGTTTCAAAATAGCCTTAGCACGCTAGTTTTTCCTTCTAATCAAAGGGAAAATTAAAATCACAAAGCTAGGGGTCATTCCCGTACCCGACCTGATGCATTCCTCTAAGTTCATGCATTTTCATATCATTTTCTCACTATTTTCCTCACTAATTATATATTTTAAATCCACATGTCATATTCACACACTCATTCACTTTCTTTACTTTTCACTTCACACATTGCACCTATTTTACTTATATATTTACTATTTTCATTCACTTGCACACGAGCATTTATGTTTTTATTCATTTGCACACAAATACTTTCAAATTGCACACATGCACCTTTTTTCTACACTTTGCACACTTACACTCTCATTTGAGTCCTCATTTGCATCGTTCATGGTTTTCTATGAGGTCTCTCCTTATTGACCTTCACAATTCATGTGAATGGGATCAAGAGCCTCATCAGAGACATCTCTAGACTTAAGATTGCATTTCTCATTCATTAGTCATATCCAGTTTGCAATACATACTTTGGGTAGAAAATATAGGAAAATAAGGGTTAAATCACGCAACTAGCCTTGGCTAGGTCGAAGGGGTGCCTTGGATTTTTATCCTTGCCTCCCCCTTCGTCAAATGTGACCCCCGAACCTTTTTCTTTGTTTTACGTGGACTAGGAGTCGTTTAAAAAGGGTTTTCTTACTTTTTTCTTTTAAAATTCATTTTTTTTGGGTGACTTGGTACACCCTAACTCTATACCAAGTGGCGACTCCATTTTTTATATAAAAACCCTTTTTAAACTATTTTCCTTGGGTCAAATCGTCGCATTTTCAAAAGTCCCATTTAGACCCATTTTTGTTTTTATCAACAAAAAAAATCATTTTTCCCAAATCAATAAAATTCAACAAAAAAAACAATTATTTTATTTTTTCCAAAAAAGTGGGGCGCGACAGTTGGCGACTCCACTGGGGACTTCCTAAGTGGGTCCAAGCATTTGACTTAGCCATTCGTTTCCTTTTTCTACCCTTTTTATGCATTGCATTTGGATATTAGGATTGCATTTTTCATTTTTAGGACCTTTTGTCTTATGTACGTAATCAAACCAATCCCTCGACTCACGAATGTATGTTTGAATGAATGTTTACTTGTTATCTCGCGCTTGCATTGCATTTTGGGAGGTATGGGTCACCCTAGAGCCTCGCGTTGGTTCTTGACCCTTCCCCTCCAAACAAGCACTAGCATACGAGCATACGCTTTACTTCTTTTATCCCTTTTATTTTTCTTTAGTGGCTTGTCACGCCACTCCACCCTATTAGGATTAGGTGACTCACTTGGACATGTGATCACGACACGATGTGTGTGTAGCATGTTCCAATGGGTCACTCAATCTTCCGCTTAAAGCTATTGGTTGATAGCCTTTAGCTTTTGGTCGAAGATTGAGGTTTTGAGAGATTCACTCAAACACGTAGCCGTGACACGATGTGTGCGTAGCGGTGTTTGGGGAATCGCTCGAGACACCGACAAAGAATCTTGGGATTGATGACCCTTGGTTTCTAAGTCTGAAGGCTCGGGGACCTGAGCTTATCGAGTCTAGATGCATTAGCGAACCCCAACCTCATGCATCCATATTAGATTGCCTAGGGTAGAGTCGGCCTTATCCTAAACTAGGGACACTATTCACGAGGGGAGGGGTCCCAACCCTCTTTCCTTATTTATCTTTATTGCCTTTTATATTATCTAATTGTCCAATGTGTTATGTGATTATGTGTTAAACTCACGTTTTCTTGTCTCTTGTCTTTTGCATTCACAAACGTTAGGACATAAGAGGTCTGGCATGACCTTCTTTTAGGACCTGCCCTTGTAGATAGGCTATTGCACGTTTAAAAATTGTGGCATATCTTGTTCATAAATTAATAATGTCATACCATTTTAGGCTTACCCCGGCAAATAAAGGGTTCCTTAGGTCACGTTTCATTTCGAATTGCATATTTTACTGCTTTAATAAATGGCATCATGCATAAACCATAGAAAGGGAATGCCACATAGGGAATCCCGTGTTTAGGAATAAGCCACCTTGTGTCTCGGATACTTAATCCAGTGAGACTTGCACGTTTACATTTTGTACCATCCAAAGGGGTAGTGCACAAGGTAAGGTAGGATCTGATCATTTTTATAGAGTGATCTTTGGAATATGAGCATCTGATAATTACTTTTTGGCCATTTTATCAAAAATTGGTAAAAATCCCTTGCGTGAAGGACATTAATTTGAAGAAATTCACAAATGATTCCTCCTATTGAGATGATAAATAAATTGAGGCCAAAATTTGATTTTTAGAAGGCTCATAGACTGATTTTCTGAAACCACCAATGGCCGGCCGATTCGATCAATCCATTTTGTCAATTCATGATCGATTTTAAATAAACCATTCCTTTGACCAATTTACCCTTTTTAGGGTCATCCGGTCGATTTTTGAATAAATCATCAATTCATTTGACCAATTTACCCTTTTTAGGGTCATTCGGTCGATTTTGAATAAATCATCAAATCTTTTGACCAATTTACCCTTTTTAGGGTCATTCGGTCGCTTTTGAATAAATTGTCAATTCAATTGACCAAATTACCCTTTTTAGGGTCTTTTGCCCAATTTACCCATTTTTAGGGCAACCGAGCCGATTTTGAATAAATCAAGTTTCGATCAATCTGTTTGATCAATTTACCCTTTTTAGGGAGATCTGATTAATTTTGGATAAATTTCATTCAATTCATTTGACCTGTTTCCCTTTTTAGGGTAATTTGGTCGATTTTAAATAAATTGTCAACTTCATTCAATCCATTTGCCCTATTGGGGTTTCATTGTCAAATTCCAAATTGGGAAATCTAGTCAATTTTGAAGAAAACCGTCCATTGCATCTAATCACTTGATCAATTGGGGTTTTGACCCGTAATTCACTGAGAAATTTTATCAACGAATTCCAATCTCTTTGATAGGAAGTTCGTCAAGGTCAAACCCATGCGTTTTGTAAATCAAAGGTAATCAATCCCTTCGGACGAGTTCCTCATTTTGACAAACGTCTCTTCTTATTCCAATGGGCCAAATTATTCAAAATTATTTTCACTCCATAAGCTGATTGGATCCATCAGGTATTGTATAGTGCCTGCTCTGGAGGATTGCATTTTCATGCTAGTCCTACCCTTGGCATAAAAGGGTTCCCCCATAGGACATGCATCCGATTTTTCTGGATATCTACTAACTCTTGCCTTTTTCTTTTCCTTTTCTTTATTTTCGTTGGAATAATTGAGCGAGAGTTGAATCTAAAGGCAATCTTTCAAAATTTTCAGGCAATATTTAAACATCGCTTCTCGTCGAAACCCCATCATAACGCGATCCCGTGATCAAGCCCGGAGAAGTCGTGTAAACATGAGTTCGCAACCGGAACTGTCGGATAAGTCTGCTACTACAGCCCAACCTGAGACTGCAAGTTTGGGGGTCCAACTGACCGAGATGCTTACGAAGTTTGGGGAAATGGCGTCAGAAATGGCCGCTCAAAAGAAATTAATCGATGAGCTTATCAGTAGCGGAGTTCAACCTGAGTCTGTACTCATCAGTCAATCGGGGCCAGAGTCATTGGTCATGCCCACGACCCAAACTACTTTTACTCCTCCCTTCATCATTCCACCTGAAGGAACTTTCACCTATCCTACCATACATTTGCCATACACTTACCCTCCTAACCCTTCGTTCTTTCCTACTCACATGCAAGGTCCCCAACCGCAAATCACCTCAAACATACCACCTGAGCCACATACTTTTTATCACACTGCTGCTGAGCCATTCCTACCAGACCATATTGTTCAAACCAAGGCAGAAATGGGGGAATCATCTGCTCCCGTTGATGTAAAGCTGCTCAAACGCCTTGATCGTTTTGATGAGTTTATGATGAAGAGTCAGGGGTTGAACAAGCAAGGAGTTCTGGATTACGACGAGCTTTGCCTTTTCCCGAATGTGCAGTTACCTGAGGGGTTCAAAACCCCTAAATTTAACAAATATGATGGAACTGGTAATCCCAAAACACATCTCCGACTGT
The DNA here is from genome assembly GCF_003713205.1 of Coffea eugenioides. Classification (NCBI taxonomy): domain Eukaryota; kingdom Viridiplantae; phylum Streptophyta; class Magnoliopsida; order Gentianales; family Rubiaceae; genus Coffea; species Coffea eugenioides. The sequence goes on along the minus strand of NW_020863447.1, from coordinate 67,889 downwards.
TTGCTAACAAGTTGGGAAAGCCCGTAGATGACGAGAATTTGCCTTTAAGGTTATTCCCTGAAAGTCTGGAAGGGGATGCACTTGATTGGTACTCCAACCTGAAGCCCGAAGAAGTAAAAACCTGGATCGACTTGTCCAAAGCTTTTGTAAGGCAATACGAGTATAATTGCGAGCTGGCTCCTACACGAACCACGTTGGAAGGGACAAAAAGAAAACCCTCTGAGGACCACAAGACATATGCCAAAAGGTGGAGGAAAATAGCTGCAAAAGTCGAGCCACCAATGACTGAAGATGAAATCATTCGCACCTTCATTAAAGCACACGATCCCCCGTATTTTGAGGAAATCTTTCGCATGACTGGATGCTCATTTGCTGCTATCGTCAACAAGCTTGAAGAATATGATGATTTTGTGAAGGCTGGAAAGATCGTTAATGTATCGGCTCTGAAATCACAATTGGAAGCAATGCAAAATCAAGGCAGCAATAACAAGAAATTCCTGTTCAAAAAGAGGGAAGAGGAAGTTTCATCTGTCTCGAAACAAGGAGTTTCTTTCCGGCCTAGATCCCAACAATATCCCACCTACTCCCCCCATTATCCATACCAACCACACCTTCAACCTGTGTACCATACCACTATTAACCACCCGCAACCTCGACCAAATTACCTAAACACACCTACAACACCATTCCATATTTCTCCACATAACTTTCAAACTAGATCTCGCTCTCCTTATCATCCAAGACCCACCTTACCCGCCAACCATAGTTACAACTATCAACAAACCGATGGCATCCGAGACCCGGCCCGATATAGAACTTTTACCAATTTAGGTCGGCCCTTGGATCAACTGTATGAGCAGCTCAAGGCCGCGGGCAAAATTGGTACAATACCTCCTAAAGTCTATACTAAAGGAGTTCCCCCTGGTTATAATCCTCAATCTTTTTGTGCTTACCATTCTGGAGCTCTTGGACATTCTACTGTCAATTGTTGGGTACTTAAACACAAAATCCAAGACATGATTGAGGCCGGAGACATAATTCTGAAAGGAAGGGAAGAACAAGGACCAAATATAAGTACAAATCCTTTTCCTGAACACAAGGACACCTTTGAGGCATCCATCTCCAATGACGAAATTTGAAGGTCTTGAAAGAGCTCTTCACAATTTGGATGGCTGACTATCTTCCCTCTCGAAGGGAATTTTGATAAATCTAGGGGTTGTCATTTGCTAAAATTCATGAAAACTTTTTCTTGCATATGTACATAGCTTAATGAAAGCATCTTTTGCAATTTGATTATTTGTTTATTTGATTATTGTTTTAATTTTTTGTTAATTCTTTGAGATGGCCAAAGGTAAAGTTATTTGACTCTTTGAATGTCACTGTTTTGGAATTTGATGAAACCCTTTATTGAAAATCCCTCCATTAAAAAGCCCTCATTGAGAAATTCCTTCATTGAGAAAGCCTTCATTAAGAAAATCCTTCATTGAGCAAGTTTTCATTGAGAAAACCATTGAAAATCCCTTCATTAAAAATCACTTCACTGGAAAAATCCCTTCATTAAGGAATCCCTTCACTGGAAAAATTCTTTCATTTGAAAATTCCTTCATTGATAAATCCCTTCATTCGAGAAAATCTCTTTCCAGCCAGGTTGGAAGTTGATTGGTTAAAGCAGTATCATTAACGATTGATTCTGATTGATGAAAAGAAGTTGAATGCTATATGCTATGACCAACGTTGTCAAAACGCATGACCTATGTTCATAACAAAAGGATCCGCCACCGACCTTCTGAAAAAGGAAACAAAGTGCTAAAGTGATGAAAGACGAAGTCGAAGGCAAATTTGCTTCAAATTAACAAAGCTTATTGGGTGTTCAAAGGAGAGATGGAAGGACAGACATACCCTCAACCCATCAAATCAGATATGTGCAAGAAAATTTTCATTTGATCATGCAAATTTCCTTAGAAATTCGTGCAAATGGCGAAATGCAAGTCAGGCCCTCTTCTTTTACATATAAAGCATTTTATCCCTACTTGTCCCCTTTGAGCTTTCAGAACAATAATTTTCGTTTGGCAACCCCTGAGAACTGCAAATCCCACACTGGGGCAAATTCATTCTGCAAATGATCAGAAAGGAAAGGAAAAACCCACACCGGGGCAAATTTATCTTTGAAAGAGATGAAAAGGAAGAAAGAACCCCACACTGGGGCAAATTTAGTTTTTGAAGGAAAATGCAAAAAGTGAGAAAAATGCAATGAAGAAAATGCAAAGAAAGAGAAAATCCAATCAAACTGGGGCAAATTTCCTCGGTTTCGTTCAAAATTAGAGATAATTTCAAAATGATGCAATCTCAGGTTATTTCACACCTTTCATCAAACCTGCTTTCAAGCCTCAACTTTTCTTGAAAAACACCCCACCTGACCTCATTACAAAAGCCCAAAGTCCTGGTTTTCGTCACTTGCTGCATTTCTATTAGGGATTTTGCTAATCAACTGGCAGGTGATGTCAATGATGCCTTCGTTTAAGTTTATAAGGGAAGCGCATTTTACTGATGCCAGCAATCTTCAACTTACATTCCTGAGTCGACTATGGTTGAGCTCTTCCATTGTTTCCTTAGGTGAAAACCCACAAGGGCACCTCAAGAGAAAGGAAAAAGAAAGAAGGAAAAGAGAGAAAAAGAAAAAGAAAGAAAAACCAACAAAAAGGGTGGGGGGCAACCTTGGTGAAAACCCGAAAGGGCGCCAAGGCGGATTTTCTGCAATGAGCAAGCACAAGGAGGAGCAACTGGTGGTTTGGTCCATTTGGATTTCTCCTCATTTTTGTCATACCCCTGCCAATATTGAATTCCAGAACAAGGATATTCAGAGATTCGAATACGCATCCTTTGGCCAAAGATGTGTCATTTTGTAAAGCATTCTTTGGCAAATACATTCTTAGGAAACTCATTTTTACCAAATTTTTTGCATTCATGGCATTTTGGTAGAATTTAAGCACAAATAGTTGTGAGTGCATTCTTGTGCATATTCATTTTTACATGACATGTGAATTTTTCTTGCGTACCTCATTCTTTATCATTGAATTGTGGTAAATGACAACCCCCGTGGTTTATTCGAAGCATGCTTGGGTTCAGTCATCTCTTAAAAAGGGCTAAGGTGCAGCCAAGCCAAATACGAAGGCTTCGCAATATGGCAAAATGCTTACCCGGTCCGTCTGGAAAAACAGAGACATTTGAAGTGATAAATCCAACCAAGTCGGATGCCGCGGCCAACTTTGACAAAGGCATCAAAAGGCTCATGTTTACACGATTCTCAAAGGAAAGCGGATCAGATGATGGTGGCAATTTCTTTGTTTTTTCTCTTTCACAGGAAAAATTGCATGCACAGATGAAAGTAATCACACCTCGCACTGGAATTGGTATCGGAAGGAGTCCTCTGGTGAACAAAGGCAAATCGAAAATGTTGCAAGCAAATTTGATCAAAAGGTGCAACAACATGGCGATACAGAATCAACTGTGGGCTCAATTTGTAAAAAATTCATCATACTGGGGCAAAAAATTAATTTTTTTGGAAAGATTCTCAAAAGTCAAAAAGAAAAGCAAAAAAAATCATCAATCAAAAATCAAAAATCAAATCAAGTTTTATCTCGGCAGGACCGGGTTTAATCCCGCTGACCGCTTTTATCAAATTGGGACCGGGTTTCATCCCGCCAATCACGGCAGGACCGGGTTTAATCCCGCTGACCGCTTTTATCAAATTGGGACCGGGTTTCATCCCGCCAATCACGGCAGGACCGGGTTTAATCCCGCTGACCGCTTTTATCAAATTGGGACCGGGTTTCATCCCGCCAATCACGGCAGGACCGGGTTTAATCCCGCTGACCGCTTTTATCAAATTGGGACCGGGTTTCATCCCGCCAATCACGGCAGGACCGGGTTTAATCCCGCTGACCGCTTTTATCAAATTGGGACCGGGTTTCATCCCGCCAATCTCGGCAGGACCGGGTTAATCCCGCTGACCGCTTTTATCAAATTGGGACCGGGTTTCATCCCGCCAATCACGGCAGGACCGGGTTTAATCCCGCTGACCGCTTTTATCAAATTGGGACCGGGTTTCATCCCGCCAATCTCGGCAGGACCGGGTATAATCCCGCTGACCGTTTTTATCAAATTGGGACCGGGTTTTATCCCGCCAATCTCGGCAGGACCGGGTATAATCCCGCTGACCGCTTTTTTCGTTAGGACCGGGTTTCATCCCGCCAACCTCGGCAGGATCGGGTATTATCCCACTGGTCGATCATCATGGCAGGTTCGGGTTTAATCCCACTGACCAATTCATTACCGGGGCAAATCTGTGGATACGTTTTCAGATAAAGTCTTATACAGTTTTCTTCATACAATCCCATTTGAATTTCCTATCTCTAGTCAGTCCCAATTTTAATTTTTCTGTTCGGGTCAGTCCCGTTTTAAATTCCTTGTTCGGGTCAGTCCCGTTTTAAGTTCCTCGTTCGGGTCAGTCCCGTTTTTTTAAAAATTCCTGTCCGTTCGAATTATTTTGCAGCCGAATACCACAGGTAAGTATTTGGTGTCTACTTCTTTGTCTCAAGTTTTTTCAAAACTCAAACAAAGAGGGGCAAACTGTAGACACCAAGTTTTTTAAATAATTTGTACGTTGCATCTAATTCATGATTTTGTTTTAGATTGTCTGCATTTTAGTTGTTACCTTTTTATTTGTCTTTTATTTTTAGTTTTATTTTTATTTGTCGTATTAATTTTGTTCACGTTTTAGCTTTTAGTTTTAGTTTTAAGTTTTAACGTAAAATTTTTGAAAAAGAAAAAGGGAAAATGATGAAAAATAATGAAAATGAAAGAAAAATCGAAAATGATAACTTTGTTATTTTAGTTTGTTTACTTTGATGTGTTTGTAATTAAAATTGTTGTTTTTATTTAGTTTTACTATTATTTTTGTTAAATTATTAAGTTGAGGAAAAGAAAAAAAAGAAAATGATGAAAATTGATGAAAATGGAAAATTGTGTTTTGTTGATTCTAGTTTATTTAGTTTCTACTCTATGTTAATTAAATTACTCTTTCTGTTGTTTTTGTTGTTTGTTATCTATTTTTATTATCAGTTTTATTCAATTAATTTCAAAAAGGGAAAAAATCAAAATCAAAAAAATCACAACTCCACTTCTGCCGAATCCATTTTTCCACTCCATATACTAGCACCTTCCTTCCTTCTGCCGGTTCCATTTTCCACTTCACATTCCAGCACCTTCCATCCTTATTGCCGGTTCCATCATCCACTAATGCACACGACTCCCAACTCACTACAGCAGAAGAGAGGACTTCGGTTTCATTGGGTCGGCCACAATCCATTTCCATTTTACTGCCGTGAGCTAGGGAGAAAGGGGGGTCATTGTAATTAACGACTGAAAGAGAGCCGAACTCTGGGCTTGGTTCATTTTCTGTTCGGGAGCTGAGGGAAAAAAGGGTGAGACTTGCTATGTTGTATTTATTCCATCTGTGAGCCGTGAGTGAGTAGCTTCCTTGGAATATCGACCGAGGGAGAGGGAGAGGCCGAGCTGCACTCTGGAGCCGAGAGGAAGATTTCTGGTTCTGTCCGCGAGCTGCAACCATTTCTGGTTCCCAACTCCATCGCAACTGCAACATCCAACCAGAACCATTACCCCAGTTCGCGTGTGAACAAGAGAGGGAGAGCTGGTGAGCTGCGGTTCTGCAACAACCAAACCAGCGTACGAAGCCGAGAGAAAATTTTCAGCTTCCTTGCCACGCGAGTGAGTCATCGGTGAGGTAATTTCTGAACTAAAACTAACTGACCAATGGTGGATTAAGCTATCTAGGGCCCTGCATGTGAAGCTTAGGCAATGAATGAGGAATTTAGGAAAAGAAAAATCTGACGTGTGCTGAAATTGGATTTCCGAGAACTGATTAAGACATGCTTGATGAAATCTGCTTTCTTGTGATAATTCGGAATTGTATTCATGATTAGCTATCTAAATCTGGGATGATTAATGCGGTTAGGGCCTCGCATATGGGTTTCAAACATCCGGACAAGTGATTTAGAAGAAGAAATTCTGTTCTTATGAATTGTTGCAGCCGAGAGCTTGTCCTGCATTTTTGCAGCTTCATGTGATTCAATTTCGTTGTTTTGAGTTTGTAACCATGAATAACTAGTTAATACCATGATAATTGAGCTTTGCGTGATGATCTTAAACCATCGGATGATGAAATCAAAACATTAGAAAATCTGTCTTGGAAGTAATTGTTTCTGCCGAGAAGCTGAGTGGATACCGCAGCTTCAATGTTGTTTTGCTGAAGTAATTCGAGCATGAAATGATGTTTAAGTAACTGAATTTTTGGATGATTATTATGATTAAGGCTTTGCATGATAATTTTATGTATTTGGGTGATGAATTAAGGAGTTTAGAAAAATTCTGTTTTGCTGAAAGGATTCTGCCGAGATTTGTCTTGAGTCATGTAGTTTCATTGGGTATAATTTTGCTGTTTTGAACCTCTAACTACGACTAACTAGTAAACTACAAGATGATTAAGTTCTGCCTATAGTTAATTAACGGGTTTAAAGCAGAAAAATAAAATGAAATTGAATTCTGCCAAGTGCACGTTCATCCGAGGCTTATTGGATGTTTCTGGAAATTTTTAGATGATTTTGTGTTGATGATTGAAGTTGTTTTCTGAACTAGATATGTTAATCAGTTAGTTAGGGAGTTGCATGTTGGATTTGAGTGCCAAATACAAGGCTTTGGCCGAAAAAAAAACTGGATTATGACCAACAAAGTGCTGGAAAAAAAACTGTGTTTGAGTGTTGTTCCAGAAATTTTGCATCAGCTTTTTCTATTTTTGAACTCCTTCTTGCGTCTTTGTTTGTTTGATTGTCGATGCCTTGTTTGTTTAGTTCAGAGTTCAGGTGTTAGATCAAGGAAACTTTGGTTAAGGTAGAGGTTTGAATCTGAATTTGATCTTGATAGGTGAAACTAAGAAAAATTGCAGCAGTTTCGTTCTTTCAATGTTTGAATACTTGCCCAGAATTTTGTATGGAATTTTTCTAAATTTTCTACCTGATTGGATGGTGGTGAATATGAAGTTTGGGTCTAGATTAAAGTTGTGTGTTTGGGTTTGAAATCCGAGCTTGAACAATAAGCTGTGCGTTTGGTTTTGTCTTGGAAGCAAAAGAGAGCATGTTGCATTTTTAGTTGCAGTAGTTTAAGTCTCACGTAGCTTGCATGAATTTGCATGGAAAAATTGTTTCAAAATTGCCTCTTAACCCCCTCAAGTTTCCCCTTATGCCAGTATGACCCAAAAAATTGGGAAAACCAATCAAATTGACCTCTCAAATTCCTTTAGTTTTTGCAATCAAGTCACTACTTGTTTTAAATTTTACATGGGCTGTTCACCTTCCTTTAAATGCCTTGAATTGATCCAATTTCATGTTTACTTTTATCTTTTGTAATTATTTCTTGATTAAAGTGATGCTTTGTCTCTTGCTTTTGCTGCATTACCTGCTTCCTTTGAGTGTAGTGGAGAAGGATACTTGACTCACAGTAGCGAATTGGTCAAACTTGATTTTAATAGGGATCTAATGGTTCAATTTCATAGTTATTAGTGGTTCTTCAATTTTTGTTTTTGAAGAATTTGTGTTGTTTGATTTACTATTAAATTGGTGCATTAATCCTTTGTTTAGTGGTTGTAGCTCCAATTTAGAACCTTCTCCAACTTATTAGCACCACAAAAGGGGACGGTATACTTTCTTTTATTTTTTTTTGTGTATCTCCCTATGTGATCCAACTTGTTAAATGAAAATTGCATGCCTACTTGGTTTTCTTAAATGTTTATTAGTGCCTTTCATTTATTTACTTTTATTTCATTTTTAAATCTTTCTTTTATTTTCATTTATGGGGTATATGTACACATTTTGGCTTGTAATAGATAGGGCATAGCAAGTAATTTGGTCCATTTTCCCTTTCCCCTTTGTTTTAGCTAGCAAATGTAATAGTTAGGGCTTTAATCGTCTTATTTGTCTGGCATGCTTAGTTGCTATGTGTTTAATTTGCTTTATTAAGCTATTGCATCTAGTCGAGCATGCTAAGTGTTATGTGTTACGTGTTATAAGTGATTTTGCATGTCTACTTGATTTCCATATTTATAAATGGATGTGATGGATGAATGTACGTTTCCGCTAGTCCAATGCTAGTCGGAATTCGTAGAATGGGCTAGTCCAACGCTAGACCCTTAGGGTTTTCCCCTCGTTAATACATGTTCGCATGCTCCACTACATTTCATGCATTTTTTTAGTTTTTATGGCATTTGGCATGTCCCTCTAACCTTTTCCCTTTCATTTTAGGCCTTTGCATTTCATGCTAAGTTATAGGGTCCATTTGCCTGAGGAACCCCCTTGGGTAAGGGAAACGAGCGAGCGTGGTTTCAAAATAGCCTTAGCACGCTAGTTTTTCCTTCTAATCAAAGGGAAAATTAAAATCACAAAGCTAGGGGTCATTCCCGTACCCGACCTGATGCATTCCTCTAAGTTCATGCATTTTCATATCATTTTCTCACTATTTTCCTCACTAATTATATATTTTAAATCCACATGTCATATTCACACACTCATTCACTTTCTTTACTTTTCACTTCACACATTGCACCTATTTTACTTATATATTTACTATTTTCATTCACTTGCACACGAGCATTTATGTTTTTATTCATTTGCACACAAATACTTTCAAATTGCACACATGCACCTTTTTTCTACACTTTGCACACTTACACTCTCATTTGAGTCCTCATTTGCATCGTTCATGGTTTTCTATGAGGTCTCTCCTTATTGACCTTCACAATTCATGTGAATGGGATCAAGAGCCTCATCAGAGACATCTCTAGACTTAAGATTGCATTTCTCATTCATTAGTCATATCCAGTTTGCAATACATACTTTGGGTAGAAAATATAGGAAAATAAGGGTTAAATCACGCAACTAGCCTTGGCTAGGTCGAAGGGGTGCCTTGGATTTTTATCCTTGCCTCCCCCTTCGTCAAATGTGACCCCCGAACCTTTTTCTTTGTTTTACGTGGACTAGGAGTCGTTTAAAAAGGGTTTTCTTACTTTTTTCTTTTAAAATTCATTTTTTTTGGGTGACTTGGTACACCCTAACTCTATACCAAGTGGCGACTCCATTTTTTATATAAAAACCCTTTTTAAACTATTTTCCTTGGGTCAAATCGTCGCATTTTCAAAAGTCCCATTTAGACCCATTTTTGTTTTTATCAACAAAAAAATCATTTTTCCCAAATCAATAAAATTCAACAAAAAAAACAATTATTTTATTTTTTCCAAAAAAGTGGGGCGCGACACATATTAAACCAGCAAATTCATCATAAAATGGAAAACTTCACCAAAACTCTTCAAATCAAGAAATAAATCATATATTCCATCACTCAAGCTACTTCTAAGCATAACATAAACATCATAAGGTGTAGTAGAGTGTTCTAGCATCACTTACCAAGTAACAAGAGAGATAGGGATTGTGGACACCTTAGCTCTTCAAAACAACTTCACTAGACCACTCACTATCACTAAAAGGAAAGATTTTATGGAGTAAAATGGATGTAAGTGTAACGACCCCACCTCCCCCTAAGGCGAACCAGAGGGTTCGGCGGGTCGCCTGCCCAGCTCTCGTCGGGACTCAGTCGTTCACTACATTCCTCAAACAGATTACCAGATAAAACTCACATATTACAATATAAATCTCCAATATACATCAAATTCTCCAATAATTACATGTCATAAGTGAAGCGGAAACGATTTCCAACTATACATAAAATGATTCCACATCCAAACGGTACAAAATATAACAATTCCAACTAAGCCATCCAATCACGTGAATAAGCACAACAAGTCCTTCCTTCGCCTTGAGCCCTGTGGAGGGGAATAAAATATTTTTGGGGTGAGCTAGAAGCTCAGCGAGTAACCAGGAAAATCATTAAACAAATATATTTCACAATGTTGCATTTCGATCATTTCGATGATGTCATGATTCAGAGATCAAATGTACGTTTAGTGCTCTCGTGAGCCGGTGAAATCACAGCACTTGAACACCCAACGCTCAAATAGATCATTTAACATTAACATTAACATTAGGAGGGAGCCCTTTTTGAGCTCCGGAGCCATTTGCTCCGTCATGTCACGAACTCACGAACTCACGAAAATGGTGGAGACGTTGGTGTCCAGCACAAGACTTTCCCAGAACTCATTGAAGCCAAATCATGTCATGAATTCACATGCAAGCACGCATGAGATGCAATCGAGTAACATAATGCAAGAAACATTTCACAAGTACTTTGGAAATAGTTTAGGGTCACTCACCTCCATGGCTCAGGAACCATCCATCATATATCATTGCCTTGCTCAAATCCAAGTCTTAGTTCACAAACTCAATGCAAACAAGTCCTTTCAAAATTCGGACAGCACTTCCTCTTATCTTTCTTTACTTTTCCAGCCATCAAGGCTTCATTATTTCCTCATTCCAACCCAAAGGTACACACACAACAACAAGTTCATCCAATAGCCATTCAGCAAGCTCCAAGTAGTACTAGTACAAGTCAAGCTAGGGAAAAGTCCGGAAATGAAAGTGAAGCTCAAAACCAGAAAAACAGGTTTTGACGTCATTTTGCGGTAATGGTACCAAAGGCGCTACGATTGTCGGATGAAGGCGCAAGACCCACCTTTTCGAAGCTAAGAGATAGGGCTACAATATTACAGAAGGTCACTCAACCCAGTTTCGAGTGTAACCAGGTCAAAAATGCAAGATACCATACCAGATTCACAAAAACAGATTCGCATAACGCATTCTAGCGGAAACATCATAACACAGGCTATCCAAGTCCAAATCCAGAAATTCCAAAACCAGCTGAAAGCTAAGAAACAGGGATAAATTTCATCAGAAGGACTCAACAACCAATCCGGAAGCAATTCCAGCCAAAACAACCAATTACAGGCGCAATTCTAACATCCTGATGAACCCAGAACAGCAATAGTAATTTCGACTTATCTCACTCTACACAACTCCGATTGACCTGAAATTTTGTAGGAACCTTTAAAATGTCATTCCCTACAACTTTCATGTTTTTAGCTAAGGCCAATTCGGCCTCTATCTAGGACCAAAAATTTCGGACAGAATGAAGAACCAAGAACCCTAATTTTCCAGATTTCTTCCAAAACAGAATTTACTTGCAATCTTCCACTTTTTCCACCTTCTAGAATCATTAAACATCATTTCCAATCATCATACATAACCACATAATAACAATCATATGAGAACAGAAAAATCCTGATTAAATATAAAACTTCACTAATTTCAACCAAAATCATGAAATCATCCATAAAATCACTTATTCAACCACCACCAATCACTAATTGAACATTATCAAGATCAAAGGAAAGGGTCCTTAGTCACTTACCATGCAAACCCAAGGAAAGACCCAACTTAGCACCTTTGCTTCTCAAACCACTTCACCACACACCTTAATACCACCAAGAGAAAGGTTTTTATGGAGCAAATCACGGTTTTAACGGTTGGTTTGTGAGATTGGGCAAGAAATAGAAGGAAGAAATTGGAAGCTTTTCTCTCTTTTTGTCTCCAAGAGGTTCAGCCAAGGAGCTTATGAAGAAGATGAATTTTGGGTCAAGTTTTTAATCAATTAGTAAAGGTAGTAAAATGGTCAAAGTCCACCCTTGAGTAAGAAAGTGACACTTGTCACCTTTAGGTTTAAAACTTATCTTTTTGTCTCTCCAATACAAATATCTTAACACATTGTACAATAATATCACTTAATACAAAAATCCAACAAGTTGTCAAAAATATATTGCGTTTACCGCACTTGCGGGTCCCACGTCCAAAATACGCTTTTAATTTCTCAAAAACTAACCGATACTAGAAAAATCATTTTAAAACTATTTTTGCTCATAAACTTTATCTGGGGAATTTTTCTAATAAAGAAAATGAAGAAAAGGCGGGCGATTAAATAAAATAAACCCTAGAAAATTAGAAAATTTCCGGGTTCTCAAACTCATTTTTTTTTCGGGGCGTCACAGTAAGCTAATGTTTTTGGGTGATTTGCACCAAGTAGAAGCTTGAAAGTTGATGGAGTTCTCTTCCTTTTGGAGCTTGAGAGGGCCGGCTATGGTGAAGAAAGAATGAGGAAATTTTAATGAATTTTGAAGATATTTAACCTTTGGTCAAAAAAGTCAAAAATGTGAATAGTAAACCATAAAGTCCAACCAACCACCAAGTGACACGTGGCACTCATTAATGCATGTCAATCCTTTCTTTTCTCTCTCACATCAATCATTTCACACACTCTACTTATCTCTTAACACCCGATAAATTGTACACAGTATCCGAAACTTAACCTTATTGGCCGAATTTTTCCGAACTTTTCGCACTAGTGGGTCCCACGTCCATTATATATCCTTAATTTTCTAAAAACTCTCCAATACTAGAAAAATCATCTAAAAACTATAATTACTCATAAAATCCACCAAGAAAATATTTCTAAGCCAGAAAATGCAGAAAACATGCAATTAAGGGGAAAATAAACCCTAGGAAAATAATTAAGGTTTTACGGGTTCTCACACTCTCCCCCCCTTAAATGAATTTCGTCCTCGAAATTTCTCACCTTAATTCCCGAAAAGGTTTGGATACTTCTTTCGCTTTTCCTCTTCCACTTCCCAGGTAGCTTCCTCTACTCCGTGGTTTCTCCATAGCACTTTCACTAGTGGAATCCGCTTGTTTCTGAGCTCTTTGACTTTTCGATCGAGCACTTGGACCGGTTTCTCTTCATAGGCCAGTGATTCGTCCACTTCAATCTCCTCCGGTTGCAATACATGGGATGGGTCTGGATGATACTTCTTTAGCATCGAGACGTGAAATACATCATGGATTCGAGATAAACTGGATGGCAGTTCCAATCGATACGCGACCGCTCCAACCCTCTGAAGGATCTTGTAGGGTCCGACGTACCGCGGTTGAAGCTTCTTTCCTTTACCCGTTGTAAGACTTCGTAAGGGTGTGATTTTGAGAAATACATAATCTCCAACTTCAAATTCCAAATCTTTTCTTCGGTTATCTGCGTAGCTCTTTTGTCGACTCTGAGCTGTTTGAAGTCGTTGCTATATCAACTTGACCTTTTCCTGAGCCTCTTCCATCCATGGAATGGTTGCCGGGTCTAGTGCTTTCTTTTCACCAACTTCATCCCAGTAAATCGGTGAGCAGCATTTACGTCCGTAGAGAGCTTCGTACGGAGCCATTTGAATCGACGAATGGAAGCTATTGTTGTACGCAAACTCTACCAAGGTCATGTGCTGACCCCAGTTGCCTCCGAAATCCAGAATGCAAGTTCGTAGCATGTCCTCGAGAGTTTGAATCGTCCGCTCTGACTGTCCATCCGTCTGAGGATGATAGGTTGTGCTCAAATTCAGTTTAGTCCCCAAGGTTTCTTGAAACTTCTGCCAAAACCGAGATACAAACCGTGGATCCCGGTCGGAGACGATGCTTACAGGCACACCATGTAGCCTTACTATCTCGTCCATGTACAGTCGGGCCAACTTGTCCATTGAATACTTCATGTTCACCGGCAAGAAATGAGCCGACTTGGTTAACCGATCAACGATCACCCAAACGGCATCGTGTCCTCTTTGCGTCCTCGGTAAACCTGAAACGAAGTCCATCGTGATGTTTTCCCACTTCCACTCGGGTATCTCCAAGGGTTGTAATAAACCCGATGGTTTCTGATGTTCCGCTTTCACTTGTTGACAAATGAGACACTTTTGTACGTATTGAGCAATTTCCCTCTTCATGTTGTCCCACCAATAAGTCCCTTTCAGGTCCTGATACATCTTGCTGCTGCCCGGATGGATTGTATACTTGGACCGATGAGCTTCCTCCAGAATCTCCATTTTCAACGACTCCACCTTCGGTACCACTATTCGGTTCCGATATTTTAAAATACCCTCAGGACTCAAATTAAAGTCCGTAGTTTCTCCCTTATCCACTTTCTCTCTCCATTTCTGTACCATCAAATCTTCTTTTTGTGCCTCTTTAATACGTTCCAGTAGAGTGGAGGTAACCCTAACATTGCCAAATATCACCTTATGGCTCCCTAGACAGGGTTTCCACTCGCACACGGATTCTAGCAAATCCCACTCCTTAATCATTAGCCCTGCTACTTGCACCTTACGACTCAAGGCATCTGCTACCACATTTGCCTTTCCCGGATGGTAATTGATCGTACAGTCGTAATCTTCCAGAAATTCCATCCACCTTCGTTGCCTCATGTTTAGTTCCTTCTGGGAAAAGAGGTATCTAAGACTTTTGTGATCCGAATACACTTCGAAAGTCACCCCATATAGGTAATGCCTCCACTTTTTCAGTGCAAAGACAACTGCGGCTAATTCCAGATCGTGAGTCGGGTAGTTCTGCTCGTGAAGCTTCAATTTTCTAGAGGCGAAAGCAATCACATTCCAGTTCTGCATCAAAACACATCCCAATCCCTCTCGCGACGCGTCCGCATACACCGCAAACCCGTCCACTCCATTTGGCAAGACCAGTACCGGAGCCATGGTCAATCTTTTCTTTAGTTCCTGAAAACTTGTTTCGCATCGGCCGTTCCAGATAAATTGGCCATGCTTCTTTGTCAAGTCAGTTAAAGGTCCTGCCAGTTTGGAAAAATCTTCAATAAACCGTCGGTAGTACCCAGCTAGCCCTAAAAAGCTACGAATTTCCGTGGGGGTTTCTGGCCTCTTCCAATTTGTCACGGCCTCAACCTTCGCCGGGTCCACCGAAATACCTTCGTGAGAGATTACGTGCCCTAGAAATGCTACTTTCTCCAACCAAAACTCGCATTTACTAAATTTGGCGTACAACTGATGTTCCCTTAACGTTTGCAACACCACTCTCAAATGCTCCTCATGCTCCTTGCGTGTCTTAGAGTAGACCAAAATGTCATCGATAAACATAACAACAAATCGGTCTAGATAGGGTTTGAAAACCCTATGCATTAGGTCCATAAAGGCGGCGGGAGCATTGGTCAGTCCAAAGGGCATAACGGCGAACTCGTAATGCCCGTATCTTGAATTGAAAGCAGTTTTCGGAATATCCTCCTTCCTAATCAACAACTGGTAGTATCCTTGTCGGAGGTCTAACTTGGAGAAGACCACTGCTCCTTGCAGCTGGTCGAACAACTCATCAATGTGGGGCAGTGGATATTTATTCTTGATCGTAACATTGTTCAGCCCCCTATAATCAATACACATCCTCAAAGTTCCATCCTTTTTCTTCACAGATAAAACAGGAGCTCCCCAAGGAGACTCACTCTCGTGAATGAAACCCCGCTCCAAAAGATCTTGCAATTGCAACTTAAGCTCCTTAAGTTCTGCAGGCGCCATTCGGTAAGGGGTTTTTGAGATAGGTGCAGTTCCAGGTAAAAGATCTATTCGGAATTCTATCTCTCTTTCCGGAGGTAAAGCTACTAACTCATCAGGAAATACATCCGGAAATTCCCTCACTACGGCCACATCTTCCACGTTTAACTTATCCATAGGGGTATTAATTAAAAAGGCCAAAAATCCTTGCGCCCCTCTACTTATCAGTTTCCTAGCTCGAATGCCCGAAATCAAAGCAGATGAGGCTAACCTACCCCTTATATCCAACCTTAAGGTTGCCTCGCCAGGAATGCGAAATTCTACCACCTTTGTTTTACAATCCAGTTGGGCGTTATATTTGGCTAGCCAGTCCATACCCAAAATCACGTCATACCCCTTAATGGACAAGCTTATCAGGTCGCCTAAAAATTTCTTTTCACCGACCCATACATCACAATCCCTATAAACCATATTAGTCACCAAACGTTGATTCCCCGTAGGTGTACTAACTTCTAGGTCATATGGTAAACTAGCAGGTTGTATATCGATGCCACACATGAAATCAGGGTTAACAAACGAATGAGTGGCACCAGGATCAATTAAAACTTTGGCAAAGCGGTGGAAAATAGGGATCGTACCTTCTACGACCTCCGAAGACTCTGGGACCTGATGGGGCTCTAACGAGTAAACCCTAGCTGGAACTTTCGGTTTGGACCCATCTCCCTTCGTTGGTCCAGTATTGGTCCTCGGCGGGGGTTGGCTTCCCTTTCCATCCTGTTTCAGGACCGGGCAAGTAGCCAGTTGGTGGTCCGCGCTTCCACATCGTAGACATTTACCCTGCTTCCTCCAGCAGTTATCCTCGGTGTGGTTTGCTTTTCCACAATGCCCACAGGGACCACGAGGTGCTGAAGCCGAGCCACTCTGAACATTGCCCCTTTGTCCTCGCCCAGCTTGACCACCCCTGAATGGAGTCCCTCTGCCTGAACCAGATTGCCGGCCACCACCCGTGCCTCGTCCAAACTTAGAGGGAGTACTCTTTTCACCTTGTCCAGAGATACTCCCAGGAAAACCACACTTCTTAGCCTGGAAGTTTCGGACCTGCAGCCGTGCACTTTCTACTCGTTGGGCTTTTTCCATTGCCTCGCTAAACGTAGTGATTTGAGCCGCCGCGAGGTCTTTCTGGATCTCAACGTTCAAACCCTGAATAAAGCGCCTAATTCGTCTTTGCTCAGTCATGATTAGCTCAGGCGCGAATTTGGACAAGCGGGTAAATTGACTCTCGTACTCCGCCACAGTCTGAGCCCCTTGCCGGAGCCGGATAAACTCGTCCTCCTTCCTCTCCTGGACTAGAGGAGGGAAAAACTTGGCATTAAATTCTCGGATGAAGTTCACCCAAGTCCACGGTGTCTGCTCCCGTTCCCATTTCTGCCTAATTACGTTCCACCAGGAACGGGCAGCCCCTTCAAGTTGAAACACGGCAAAAGTTACCTGCCGTTCGTCTGGGTAGTGTAGAGCCGCGAATATATCAACCATTTTCTCTAGCCATTTCTCAGCAACGTCAGGGTCGGGTCCCCCAACAAACTTTGGCGGGGAAAACTTTTGAAAACGTTCTAGAGCTCTATCTTCGCTCTCAATATGATGGCCAGGGTTTCCGGGGTTAGGGTTTGGGTTCTGGCCCTGTTGTTGGACTACTTGTGCGAGTAGGTTTGTCATTTGCTGCATAGCGGCAGCTATTTGCACATTGGGGTCTATTTGGGGTTCAGGATTTGGTCCAGTAGAAGTTTCCCCCGTTTCCTTAACCGGTGTGGGTTGTCTAAAACCGCGCCCGCGTCCCCGGCCACTCCGTATACCTTCCATGGGTTTCACTCGGTCTAGGCAAAGGTACTAAACCACAGTAATAACAAGACATATAAGTAACACATAAACTTTGCACAATAACACATTTACACAGGCCAAGCATAAGCACAAACACACATATATACAAGTCAAACACGTATATACAATCAGTCAGTCAAGTACGGCCAAGGCACGTACGTACATAAACGATCCTCCCGAGGATAGGCCTATCAAAAGAAATTTACACGTAGCTAACTCTACATCCAAAACGGTTAGCTAAGGCTCTATCCCTATCCCTATGTACATACCCAAAACCACCACTATCCAAAAGATGCCTAAAAGTCAAGGCCTAGTCAGTCGCCGGGGTCTGGGATCCAGGCGATGGGGTAGACTCCTCCGCAGGGTCGGCCTCCGCACACGACGCCTCGTCACTACACTCTTCCAAGCCATCGTCACACAAATTAAGGATCGCCTTAGCGCGACCCCTGACCTTGCGAGCTCGCTTAAGCTCGCGCTCTCGTGCCTCCCTCAACTGCGCGCAAAGGTCATCAACTCGATCCTCGGCCTCAAGTACGTCGTACTCTAGCTCTTTAATTCGCGCAGCTTGCTTCTCATTCGTCGCCCTATCCTGGATCGCATCGACCTCAAGTCGAGCATTCTCTCTAGCGAACATTTTACGCTCTTTATCCAGCGCAAACACGAGGGTGTTCGGGTAAGCATATTTCTCCTTACACGGGCACCGTCGAAGACGGTTAGACGGGCTCCAACGAATGACGGCCCCTCCCGGCCGTATCTGATAGGGAATCACAGGGAGTACTTTGCGAGGTCTCGTTCCCGAAGGACTAGCACTAGAATCACCCTGTCCGGCCATCCTACATCACAAGAGCAATTAACCATAAATAGAAGCTTAAAGGCCATAAACAAGAAATCCTCAATCAAACAGTCCTATAACACCCAGGCTAATGCAAACCTAGGCTCTGATACCACCTGTGACAGCCCCACCTTCCCCTAAGGCGAACCAAAGGGGTTAGCGGACTGCCTGCCCAGCTCTCGCCAGGACTAACGGTTCAGTTTACGTCGATCTATTACGTTCCGGAACTTACCATAGCGCGCAAACAAGTCAAAATCACAAACAATAAAAAAAAACGAAAATCGAAGCCGAAATTTATCCAAACCACGGCCAAGCATATATATACATTGGAAATCAACAGTTACAAGCCAAACGGCAAACCAAGATATTCGTCTAGTTCATACATGTACCAAAAGCCAGTTACACACCAAACATTGGTGGAAACAAAACACTTAGGGTTTTTTTTTCCCACAAGGAGCTATTCAAAAATACATGTACAAGAGCTCAACTTGTCATCCAACTATCACAATCTTTTCCAAAAGTTTCATTTTCCTGTAAGGAAAACAAATGACACGGAATGAGCTAAAGCCCAGTGAGCAACTATCACAATAGCAGTTAAGATCACATAAGCATAACTATTCAATTCAAGTATGCAATTCCGAAATAAAGCAAATCAGTGAAAGGATACGGTCGGCTCTCAAGAGCCCATTTCCACGCTTGCAATCTTGATCCAACCTCATTGACCTCCGTCAATTTTAAAAGAATAACCAACCGTAGACAACTCTTTACTCCCATTCCTTCCACCCAACATTCCCCAACCGGGCCCGCACTCCATTCAGTCATTTTGGTAATACTCGAGTTTACCGGAACCGAGAGTCTCATTACTACAAGGTTCCTCAGTACAGTCCCCGTGGCATGACAATTTTCACGACCAAGCCCTCGCCGGCTCGATCCAATTGACTACCAAACGGGGTTGAGCTCAGTAATACAGTAAGGTCGTTGGACAATCGTCCAAACGACACCAATTCAGTTTCCATGAAATGGAATTCACCAACCAATATATCAAGTTCAGTAATGCAGTAAAACGGTAGCCAATCAGTGATACTATCAAAAGGGGTGAGGGCGGTCAAGTACACCCTCACCTTAATCAATTCCAATATCCAAGTAAGCCTTCAAGGCATCACATATACATTTAGCAAAGCCACATAGTAACAATTAAGTGAGTAGTATACTCACCAAGCAAGAAAATGATGTTTCATGCACTGCGGTCCAAAGTGCGTCGTGAACCACCGTTTCCTCCTAGAACACATAAATAAGTGCCATAAGACTCGTGAACGAGTCGCAAAACAATGCTAAACATAACCCCAATAGGGTTTCACATGCATAAGTACGCATCATTGGGGAAAATAAACCCTAGGAAAATAATTAGGGTTTTACGGGTTCTCACACTCTCCCCCCCCTTAAAAGAATTTCGTCCTCGAAATTTCTCACCTTAATTCCCGAAAAGGTTTGGATACTTCTTTCGCATTTCCTCTTCCACTTCCCAGGTAGCTTCCTCTACTCCGTGGTTTCTCCATAGCACTTTCACTAGTGGAATCCGCTTGTTTCTGAGCTCTTTGACTTTTCGATCGAGCACTTGGACCGGTTTCTCTTCATAGGCCAGTGATTCGTCCACTTCAATCTCCTCCGGTTGCAATATATGGGATGGGTCAGGATGGTACTTCTTTAGCATCGAGACGTGAAATACATCGTGGATTCGAGATAAACTGGATGGCAGTTCCAATCGATACGCGACCGCTCCAACCCTCTGAAGGATCTTGTAGGGTCCGACGTACCGCGGTTGAAGCTTCTTTCCTTTACCCGTTGTAAGACTTCGTAAGGGTGTGATTTTGAGAAATACATAATCTCCAACTTCAAATTCCAAATATTTTCTTCGGTTATCTGCGTAGCTCTTTTGTCGACTTTGAGCTGTTTGAAGTCGTTGCCGTATCAACTTGACTTTCTCTTGAGCCTCTTCCATCCATGGAATAGTTGCCGGGTCTAAAGCTTTCTTTTCGCCAACTTCATCCCAGTAAATCGGCGAGCGGCATTTGCGTCCGTATAGGGCTTCATACGGAGCCATTTGGATCGACGAATGGAAGCTATTGTTGTACGCAAACTCTACCAAGGTCATGTGTTGACCCCAGTTGCCTCCGAAATCCAGAATGCAAGTTCGTAGCATGTCCTCGAGAGTTTGAATCGTCCGCTCTGACTGTCCATCCGTCTGAGGATGATAGGTCGTGCTCAAATTCAGTTTAGTCCCCAAGGTTTCTTGAAACTTCTGCCAAAACCGAGATACAAACCGTGGATCCCGGTCGGAGACGATGCTTACCGGCACACCATGTAGCCTTACTATCTCGTCCATGTACAGTCGGGCCAACTTATCCATTGAATACTTCATGTTCACCGGCAAGAAATGAGCCGACTTGGTTAACCGATCAACGATCACCCAAACGGCATCGTGTCCTCTTTGCGTCCTCGGTAAACCTGAAACGAAGTCCATCGTGATGTTTTCCCACTTCCACTCGGGTATCTCCAAGGGTTGTAATATACCCGATGGTTTCTGATGTTCCGCTTTCACTTGTTGACAAATGAGACACTTTTGTACGTATTGAGCAATTTCCCTCTTCATGTTGTCCCACCAATAAGTCCCTTTCAGGTCCTGATACATCTTGCTGCTGCCCGGATGGATTGTATACTTGGACCGATGAGCTTCCTCCAGAATCTCCATTTTCAACGACTCCACCTTCGGTACCACTATTCGGTTCCGATATTTTAAAATACCCTCAGGACTCAAATTAAAGTCCGTAGTTTCTCCCTTATCCACTTTCTCTCTCCATTTCTGTACCATCAAATCTTCTTTTTGTGCCTCTTTAATACGTTCCAGTAGAGTGGAGGTAACCCTAACATTGCCAAATATCACCTTATGGCTCCCTAGACAGGGTTTCCACTCGCACACGGATTCTAGCAAATCCCACTCCTTAATCATTAGCCCTGCTACTTGCACCTTACGACTCAAGGCATCTGCTACCACATTTGCCTTTCCCGGATGGTAATTGATCGTACAGTCGTAATCTTCCAGAAATTCCATCCACCTTCGTTGCCTCATGTTTAGTTCCTTCTGGGAAAAGAGGTATCTAAGACTTTTGTGATCCGAATACACTTCGAAAGTCACCCCATATAGGTAATGCCTCCACTTTTTCAGTGCAAAGACAACTGCGGCTAATTCCAGATCGTGAGTCGGGTAGTTCTGCTCGTGAAGCTTCAATTTTCTAGAGGCGAAAGCAATCACATTCCAGTTCTGCATCAAAACACATCCCAATCCCTCTCGCGACGCGTCCGCATACACCGCAAACCCGTCCACTCCATTTGGCAAGACCAGTACCGGAGCCATGGTCAATCTTTTCTTTAGTTCCTGAAAACTTGTTTCGCATCGGCCGTTCCAGATAAATTGGCCATGCTTCTTTGTCAAGTCAGTTAAAGGTCCTGCCAGTTTGGAAAAATCTTCAATAAACCGTCGGTAGTACCCAGCTAGCCCTAAAAAGCTACGAATTTCCGTGGGGGTTTCTGGCCTCTTCCAATTTGTCACGGCCTCAACCTTCGCCGGGTCCACCGAAATACCTTCGTGAGAGATTACGTGCCCTAGAAATGCTACTTTCTCCAACCAAAACTCGCATTTACTAAATTTGGCGTACAACTGATGTTCCCTTAACGTTTGCAACACCACTCTCAAATGCTCCTCATGCTCCTTGCGTGTCTTAGAGTAGACCAAAATGTCATCGATAAACATAACAACAAATCGGTCTAGATAGGGTTTGAAAACCCTATGCATTAGGTCCATAAAGGCGGCGGGAGCATTGGTCAGTCCAAAGGGCATAACGGCGAACTCGTAATGCCCGTATCTTGAATTGAAAGCAGTTTTCGGAATATCCTCCTTCCTAATCAACAACTGGTAGTATCCTTGTCGGAGGTCTAACTTGGAGAAGACCACTGCTCCTTGCAGCTGGTCGAACAACTCATCAATGTGGGGCAGTGGATATTTATTCTTGATCGTAACATTGTTCAGCCCCCTATAATCAATACACATCCTCAAAGTTCCATCCTTTTTCTTCACAGATAAAACAGGAGCTCCCCAAGGAGACTCACTCTCGTGAATGAAACCCCGCTCCAAAAGATCTTGCAATTGCAACTTAAGCTCCTTAAGTTCTGCAGGCGCCATTCGGTAAGGGGTTTTTGAGATAGGTGCAGTTCCAGGTAAAAGATCTATTCGGAATTCTATCTCTCTTTCCGGAGGTAAAGCTACTAACTCATCAGGAAATACATCCGGAAATTCCCTCACTACGGCCACATCTTCCACGTTTAACTTATCCATAGGGGTATTAATTAAAAAGGCCAAAAATCCTTGCGCCCCTCTACTTATCAGTTTCCTAGCTCGAATGCCCGAAATCAAAGCAGATGAGGCTAACCTACCCCTTATATCCAACCTTAAGGTTGCCTCGCCAGGAATGCGAAATTCTACCACCTTTGTTTTACAATCCAGTTGGGCGTTATAT
Organism: Coffea eugenioides; assembly: GCF_003713205.1. Taxonomy (NCBI): domain Eukaryota; kingdom Viridiplantae; phylum Streptophyta; class Magnoliopsida; order Gentianales; family Rubiaceae; genus Coffea; species Coffea eugenioides. The sequence continues at coordinate 45,163 of NW_020863447.1, read as the reverse complement.
TTGGCTAGCCAGTCCATACCCAAAATCACGTCATACCCCTTAATGGACAAGCTTATCAGGTCGCCTAAAAATTTCTTTTCACCGACCCATACATCACAATCCCTATAAACCATATTAGTCACCAAACGTTGATTCCCCGTAGGTGTACTAACTTCTAGGTCATATGGTAAACTAGCAGGTTGTATATCGATGCCACACATGAAATCAGGGTTAACAAACGAATGAGTGGCACCAGGATCAATTAAAACTTTGGCAAAGCGGTGGAAAATAGGGATCGTACCTTCTACGACCTCCGAAGACTCTGGGACCTGATGGGGCTCTAACGAGTAAACCCTAGCTGGAACTTTCGGTTTGGACCCATCTCCCTTCGTTGGTCCAGTATTGGTCCTCGGCGGGGGTTGGCTTCCCTTTCCATCCTGTTTCAGGACCGGGCAAGTAGCCAGTTGGTGGTCCGCGCTTCCACATCGTAGACATTTACCCTGCTTCCTCCAGCAGTTATCCTCGGTGTGGTTTGCTTTTCCACAATGCCCACAGGGACCACGAGGTGCTGAAGCCGAGCCACTCTGAACATTGCCCCTTTGTCCTCGCCCAGCTTGACCACCCCTGAATGGAGTCCCTCTGCCTGAACCAGATTGCCGGCCACCACCCGTGCCTCGTCCAAACTTAGAGGGAGTACTCTTTTCACCTTGTCCAGAGATACTCCCAGGAAAACCACACTTCTTAGCCTGGAAGTTTCGGACCTGCAGCCGTGCACTTTCTACTCGTTGGGCTTTTTCCATTGCCTCGCTAAACGTAGTGATTTGAGCCGCCGCGAGGTCTTTCTGGATCTCAACGTTCAAACCCTGAATAAAGCGCCTAATTCGTCTTTGCTCAGTCATGATTAGCTCAGGCGCGAATTTGGACAAGCGGGTAAATTGACTCTCGTACTCCGCCACAGTCTGAGCCCCTTGCCGGAGCCGGATAAACTCGTCCTCCTTCCTCTCCTGGACTAGAGGAGGGAAAAACTTGGCATTAAATTCTCGGATGAAGTTCACCCAAGTCCACGGTGTCTGCTCCCGTTCCCATTTCTGCCTAATTACGTTCCACCAGGAACGGGCAGCCCCTTCAAGTTGAAACACGGCAAAAGTTACCTGCCGTTCGTCTGGGTAGTGTAGAGCCGCGAATATATCAACCATTTTCTCTAGCCATTTCTCAGCAACGTCAGGGTCGGGTCCCCCAACAAACTTTGGCGGGGAAAACTTTTGAAAACGTTCTAGAGCTCTATCTTCGCTCTCAATATGATGGCCAGGGTTTCCGGGGTTAGGGTTTGGGTTCTGGCCCTGTTGTTGGACTACTTGTGCGAGTAGGTTTGTCATTTGCTGCATAGCGGCAGCTATTTGCACATTGGGGTCTATTTGGGGTTCAGGATTTGGTCCAGTAGAAGTTTCCCCCGTTTCCTTAACCGGTGTGGGTTGTCTAAAACCGCGCCCGCGTCCCCGGCCACTCCGTATACCTTCCATGGGTTTCACTCGGTCTAGGCAAAGGTACTAAACCACAGTAATAACAAGACATATAAGTAACACATAAACTTTGCACAATAACACATTTACACAGGCCAAGCATAAGCACAAACACACATATATACAAGTCAAACACGTATATACAATCAGTCAGTCAAGTACGGCCAAGGCACGTACGTACATAAACGATCCTCCCGAGGATAGGCCTATCAAAAGAAATTTACACGTAGCTAACTCTACATCCAAAACGGTTAGCTAAGGCTCTATCCCTATCCCTATGTACATACCCAAAACCACCACTATCCAAAAGATGCCTAAAAGTCAAGGCCTAGTCAGTCGCCGGGGTCTGGGATCCAGGCGATGGGGTAGACTCCTCCGCAGGGTCGGCCTCCGCACACGACGCCTCGTCACTACACTCTTCCAAGCCATCGTCACACAAATTAAGGATCGCCTTAGCGCGACCCCTGACCTTGCGAGCTCGCTTAAGCTCGCGCTCTCGTGCCTCCCTCAACTGCGCGCAAAGGTCATCAACTCGATCCTCGGCCTCAAGTACGTCGTACTCTAGCTCTTTAATTCGCGCAGCTTGCTTCTCATTCGTCGCCCTATCCTGGATCGCATCGACCTCAAGTCGAGCATTCTCTCTAGCGAACATTTTACGCTCTTTATCCAGCGCAAACACGAGGGTGTTCGGGTAAGCATATTTCTCCTTACACGGGCACCGTCGAAGACGGTTAGACGGGCTCCAACGAATGACGGCCCCTCCCGGCCGTATCTGATAGGGAATCACAGGGAGTACTTTGCGAGGTCTCGTTCCCGAAGGACTAGCACTAGAATCACCCTGTCCGGCCATCCTACATCACAAGAGCAATTAACCATAAATAGAAGCTTAAAGGCCATAAACAAGAAATCCTCAATCAAACAGTCCTATAACACCCAGGCTAATGCAAACCTAGGCTCTGATACCACCTGTGACAGCCCCACCTTCCCCTAAGGCGAACCAAAGGGGTTAGCGGACTGCCTGCCCAGCTCTCGCCAGGACTAACGGTTCAGTTTACGTCGATCTATTACGTTCCGGAACTTACCATAGCGCGCAAACAAGTCAAAATCACAAACAATAAAAAAAAACGAAAATCGAAGCCGAAATTTATCCAAACCACGGCCAAGCATATATATACATTGGAAATCAACAGTTACAAGCCAAACGGCAAACCAAGATATTCGTCTAGTTCATACATGTACCAAAAGCCAGTTACACACCAAACATTGGTGGAAACAAAACACTTAGGGTTTTTTTTTCCCACAAGGAGCTATTCAAAAATACATGTACAAGAGCTCAACTTGTCATCCAACTATCACAATCTTTTCCAAAAGTTTCATTTTCCTGTAAGGAAAACAAATGACACGGAATGAGCTAAAGCCCAGTGAGCAACTATCACAATAGCAGTTAAGATCACATAAGCATAACTATTCAATTCAAGTATGCAATTCCGAAATAAAGCAAATCAGTGAAAGGATACGGTCGGCTCTCAAGAGCCCATTTCCACGCTTGCAATCTTGATCCAACCTCATTGACCTCCGTCAATTTTAAAAGAATAACCAACCGTAGACAACTCTTTACTCCCATTCCTTCCACCCAACATTCCCCAACCGGGCCCGCACTCCATTCAGTCATTTTGGTAATACTCGAGTTTACCGGAACCGAGAGTCTCATTACTACAAGGTTCCTCAGTACAGTCCCCGTGGCATGACAATTTTCACGACCAAGCCCTCGCCGGCTCGATCCAATTGACTACCAAACGGGGTTGAGCTCAGTAATACAGTAAGGTCGTTGGACAATCGTCCAAACGACACCAATTCAGTTTCCATGAAATGGAATTCACCAACCAATATATCAAGTTCAGTAATGCAGTAAAACGGTAGCCAATCAGTGATACTATCAAAAGGGGTGAGGGCGGTCAAGTACACCCTCACCTTAATCAATTCCAATATCCAAGTAAGCCTTCAAGGCATCACATATACATTTAGCAAAGCCACATAGTAACAATTAAGTGAGTAGTATACTCACCAAGCAAGAAAATGATGTTTCATGCACTGCGGTCCAAAGTGCGTCGTGAACCACCGTTTCCTCCTAGAACACATAAATAAGTGCCATAAGACTCGTGAACGAGTCGCAAAACAATGCTAAACATAACCCCAATAGGGTTTCATATGCATAAGTACGCATCATTGGTAACCAGAAATTACAAAATGGCCTTAGCTTAAGCCTTGATAGGAAAACCGTGTTTGACCTTAAAATGCGGTAATGGCGTCAAATTCACTACGGTTATCGGATGGGGGTGTAAGACCCACCGTTTCGAAGCTATGAAACAGGGATACAACAATGAAGAAGGCCTCTCAGTCCAAATCCTAGCACAACTAGGTCAAAAATGCAGAAAACCAAGCCAGAACCGTAATTGCAGGTTCCCAAATCACACAAAACTGTAATCAGTCTATCTCAGCCTACACAGGTACAAATGCATTGATTCCAAAGGCATATGAAAGCTAAGACATCAAGCTACATTTCATCAGAAGAAACCAACAACAAAATCCAAACCAATTCCAGTCAAAACAGGAAATTACTATCGCAGTTCGGACATTCTGTTCACCAAAAACAGCAACAGTAAAAACGGCATAACTCACTCTATACTACTCCAAATGCCCTGAAATTTTGCAGGCACTTCATACTCATCAATACCTACAACTTTCATGTTTTGAGAAAAGTCCAATTCGGCCTTTATCTATGACCTAAAATTTCGGACAGATTAGGGGTTCATGAACCCTAACTTTCCATTTTCCATCCAAATCCAAAATTGATTGCATTTATCAACAATTCACACCTACTAGAGTCATTTTAAACCATTACCATTCATCATACAAGGCCACAACATCCCATTCATATTAAACCAGCAAATTCATCATAAAATGGAAAACTTCACCAAAACTCTTCAAATCAAGAAATAAATCATATATTCCATCACTCAAGCTACTTCTAAGCATAACATAAACATCATAAGGTGTAGTAGAGTGTTCTAGCATCACTTACCAAGTAACAAGAGAGATAGGGATTGTGGACACCTTAGCTCTTCAAAACAACTTCACTAGACCACTCACTATCACTAAAAGGAAAGATTTTATGGAGTAAAATGGATGTAAGCTAATGTTTTTGGGTGATTTGCACCAAGTAGAAGCTTGAAAGTTGATGGAGTTCTCTTCCTTTTGGAGCTTGAGAGGGCCGGCTATGGTGAAGAAAGAATGAGGAAATTTTAATGAATTTTGAAGATATTTAACCTTTGGTCAAAAAAAGTCAAAAATGTGAATAGGAAACCATAAAGTCCAACCAACCACCAAGTGACACGTGGCACTCATTAATGCATGTCAATCCTTTCTTTTCTCTCTCACATCAATCATTTCACACACTCTACTTATCTCTTAGCACCCGATAAATTGTACACAGTATCTGAAACTTAACCTTATTGGCCGAATTTTTCCGCACTTTTCGCACTAGTGGGTCCCACGTCCATTATATATCCTTAATTTTCTAAAAACTCTCCAATACTAGAAAAATCATCTAAAAACTATAATTACTCATAAAATCCACCAAGAAAATATTTCTAAGCCAGAAAATGCAGAAAACATGCAATTAAGGGGAAAATAAACCCTAGAAAAATAATTAGGGTTTTACGGGTTCTCACAGCGGGCATGAGCCTAGTACAGGCTAGCGTAGTCTAGTTTTTGAATTTTGAGTTTGTACTCACGTTAGTGCTTGATTAGAGTTGGAAGTTAGCTAGAACTTGAATCTCTTGTTATATTCGGAACTGTCACTTCCTTTACTTTCGAAGTTGTAACTTATTTTCTTAAAATTAGTGAGTGAGTCTTGATGAGAGTTGGGCAGGCGATCCGCTAAACCTTGGGATGCGCCCTAGGGAGGGGTGGGGTCATCACAGATTATAGGTTCGACCTGACCTAATTGAACCCAACCCAAAATTAACCAATTTCATAGAAATGAATGTAAATATACTTTCTAAGCTTGGGAACTGTCATTTCCTTTACTTTCCAAGTTGTAACTTATTTTCTTAAAGTTAGTGAGTGAGTCTTGGCGAGAGCTGGGCAGGCGATCCGCTAAATCTTGGGGTACGCCCCAGGGAGGGGTGGGGTCGTCACAGATTATGGGTTCGACCTAACCTAATTGAACCCAACCCAAAATTAACCCACTTCATAGCTCGGGGACAGGGTTGGATTATAACTCATTTAATCAGAACCCAATATCGATCCACTCATTTTTAATCCAACCCACCCAATTGCCACCCCTAATGATCACCAATTTGTTGATATCACATTAAATCTCTTCAACTTTCAAAGACAAAACTATTAGGAGGAAAAGCATCGTAGGGCCTCCTATAACTTGCCCAACTGGAGAAACTAGAAGAGGGGATGGATTAGACAACAGAAATTGGAGGAGAGATCTACACTAGAAATTCTAAGAGGCTTGGGAAGATTAGAAACTGCCAAATGTAGTAAACATAGTCTTGTTTTCATTAGTCATAGTGCACTAAGAAATTAGTAGGCAAGAAAATTGCAATTGTACTCATTTTTTTACTTCTTCCAAGAAATCAATAAAGACTAGGTATACTTCTATATCTTTATTTTTGGTCATTTTATTCTTATTATACTGACTATTTTTCTTCCTTATGTCTCTTGATTAATCAGGGGTATTCTTCCTATGAATTTGTTTGAGGAAGTAATTAACAATTAACTTGAAGTTAATTGGGAATTTTGAACCCATGGATTCGACAATAACCCTATATTAATACATAGGAAAAATCTTAGGTTTGGATTAAACAAGGTTTAGATAAAACAGCCTTGTCAAAACAATCATGCCTACAGTCATCTCAATTGATTTACCATGGCCTCTCTAAATTTAGAAATGGTTTGGAGTTGTTGCTTGTAAACATTAAGTCATCCATCCACTAGCACACAATGGGAACATCTTTTTCAAAGTTGAATTTAATGTACAACTTATGCTCATATTGGCATCTATGAAAACTATGTTCAACAAAAATAAGTATCAATGCAAGTAAACCAAACTCTAGAAGTTTGCTTTAAGCTGTACAATACCTTATTCAATTTATAAACTTTATCTTCTTGACCCCTTCTAACATAACCTACAGGTTACTCGAAATATGTCTCTTCTTCATGAAAATCATTTGAAAAAGCATATTTTAGATCTATTGATAGTTCTTTCAACAATTACTAGTAGTATCAAGTTTGGCAACTAGTGCGATGACTTCAAAATAATCAAATACCTACCTTTCTTCTGCTCATATCCTTTCACAAATCTTCCTCACTTTGAAGAGGTCCACCTCTCCAATTGACTTATAATTGGTCTTGTATAACCACTTTACTCCAATTAGCTTTTTCTTAAGTGGGATAGTAGTCAACTCCAATGATTCATTTTTCTCAAAGACATGATTTTTTTCATCTATTACACAAACCCAATGATCATCTTTTACAGCTTTTTTAGATGTAATAGGATCACAATTTGTAAAATAAGCAAAATTCATGATATCTTCATCAAATAAATAACAACATAATCATTTAACTAGGCTAGTATGCAATGCTTTCTTTGATGATGACTGGAGAATACGAAGGAACACCATGTGACATGAGCAATTTTAGCTACTTACTTGAACTTGCTTCTGTAACTGCAGATTTAAGTGGATGCTTTGGTGATGTCTCAGGCTCTTTTCCATACCAATCCCAAATACCCTGCTCATCAAAAGCAGTGTCCTTGTTAATGATCACTTTTCTATATCTGGATTGAACAAATTGTGCCCCTTAATCTCAAGACTATAGCCAATAGAAATACATTTCTCTTCCTTATTATCCAATTTCTTTGTCAAAGGATTTGGAACATAGGCATAGGCAAGACAACCAAATATTTTTAAATTAGAAATATTGGTATCTTACCAATTCAAATCTCCTATAGAGTCTTCACAAAGTTGCACCTTGTAGATCATCTAATCAAAACATAGATAGCACTAGAAACAATTTCTTCTCAAAAGGCTTTGGGAATACTTTTATAGTGCATCATCGATCTTACCGTGTCTATCACAAATCTATTTTTTCTCTCAACCACACCATTCTATTGAGGAGTATGTTTAGCTGTCAACTGATTTAACACTATATTTTACCTAAAAAAATCATTATAGACCCAACACTCTTCAAAATTTTATTAAAGTAGTCACTCTGCTTCTTCACATAATATTTGAATTTCTTAAACACATCACTTACATTATATTTATTTTTCAAAAAAAAATATATTGGTCTTTCAACTAAGATCATCAATGAAAGTTATAAAACACTTACTACAGCCAATGGCAAAAATTTAACTATGCATAGATATTATGAATCAACTCCAATTATGATACCCAAATCTTCATTTTTGGGTTTAATAAAAAGTAAATAATGTTTTAGGGTGAACTTTGAAAACTAAGAAGTTGAGGCTTTAATGTGTAAAATAAGAAAAGTTAATTTTGAAGAATATAAATAGCTAGTGGGAAGTGACTAGTCATAATTTTCCCAATTTCACTTTTTTTTTTTGGCAAAAACCCGACAGGAGGTGGGGATGCCAACCCCCTACTTTATTAGAGCAAGCAGGAGCATTACAAAGCCTATGGAGAAGAAAGGCCTATGGCCATGGAGCAATAAGGAAGGACTACATTACAACCCAGGATCGGGTACAAGGGACCTCCCAGCGGTCCATTTGAATGGCTGCCTGAACATTCGCCGAAAGCTGCCAGGCCGAGGAGAAGATAGAGTCAGCTTGAAACTTTCCCCTTGCAATTTTGTCTGTGCAGCAATTCGCCTCACAGAGGACATGCCGCACCGTGGATGATAACTCAGCTAATAAGCCCTGAGTTCTACGCAAGGTATTGCACAAAGGCCATTTGGCTATGGCACCGGATTGCAATAAGCGAACCAAGGCCTCCGAGTCGACCTCGACAAGAAGATCGGTAAGGTTTCTATCCTTATAATGCAAAAGTCCATGCCATAAGGAGAGAGCCTAGGCAGTCAGAGTGTCTACCTTCCCAAACTCCTTATAAAAGGCAAATACCAAACGCCTCGTGTGATCGCGAACAAGCCCTCCACCCAAAGCTCTTGTACCAGAGACACTAGAGTCCGTATTGAGTTTCAGTCTGTGGAGCGGAGGGCTCAACCAGGCCACAACATAAACCTTGAACCACTTAGGCTGGATCCCTGTATCTGGAGCCCATGGGTGCTCCAGGTCCTCAATGAAATGCTTGGGCAAAAAAACTCTGGCCCGACCCAACAGCCTTACAAAGCTATCAATGTCTTGAATGATCTGACGGGCATGGAAGGGCACATCCTCATGCTGCACACGATTACGCGCCTTCCAGAGAAACCAGGCAACAATCGCTGGCATAGCCGTATGAATGTGATTCAGCGATCCCGACCCAACCGAACCCAGCCATGACATGAACATTGCTGAGAGAGGGGAGTGCATGAGGTCTAGGATGCCAAACTGCCTTTTGGACCAATTCCAGACTGCAGAGGCACCAGGGCCAGAGAGGAACAAGTGACAGAAGAACTCCTCGTGGCACCGAGAAGGAAGGGCTACCCCCCTACGACGAAGGGTAAGATCCAATGGCAGAAAATTATGAACGGCGCGCCACGCGAAAAATGCGATCTTCAATGGCAAGAAGGTGCCTCATAACGCCCTACATACCATAGACGAGTGTTTCTTAGTGCGAAGGGAGTCCTATGCTAATTTGACTGTAAAGATCCCCGAGAAGGAAGGCACCCCCACACCATCATGTCCTCTAGGTGCGAGAAGGTCTGTGTATCTTGTATCCGACTAACCACGCGCATAGGCAGCCACTGGAGGAGCTTAGAAACATTCCATTCATTCTGGACAACGAATTCCGCAGCAAGCATATGAGGGGGATCATGAACACCAACCATCTCCGTCACAGTCTCCTCTCCCAGCCATTTATCGTGCCAGAAGTCCACGAAACCTCTCCCTAGACACCAACGAATCTGCTTTTCCGCCATTTCTCGAATTGCGACCAACCTCCTCCAGGAGAGGGGAGGCCTACGAACTGCCTCTTTGCTAGGGTGCACTCCCCTAACATATTTTTGATGCATGAACTTGGCCCAGATCGAGTCATTCGCCCTAAGCCACCACCAGAGCTTACAAGCAAATACAGAGCACATGTCGTCGAACGACTTAAACCCAAGGCCCCCCTCCGCAACCAGATAGCATAATTTATCCTAGGAGAACCAATGAACTCTCCGGGCGTCCATACCATAGTCCCATAAAAAGGTTATTGCAGATTCTCCCCAACTTGATGAAAACCGCCTTTGGCAGCTAAAGAACCCGCAGTATATACATGGGGAGGGATGAAAGAACATGCCTGAGAAGGATCAACTTACCCCCAGCAGATAGCGATTTAGAGCTCCAGCTGTTCAACCGAGCTCGCATCTTAGCGAGAACCCCGTCGAACAATGAGCACGCCGATCGTCCCCTGGAGATAGGCGCGCCTAAGTAGGTGAAAGGGAAAGATTGTTACTGAAAACCCAATGTCACCGCCACCAAGTCCCGCTGAACCTGGGATGCCCTGTTGTACAGCAGGAAGGTACTTTTAGTGGCGTTGATCCGCTGCCCGAAAAATAGTTGGTATTGAGAGAAAAGTCTAAAAGACTCCCCCACACAATCCTCGGAGCAACGTGCAAAGACCAAAATATCGTCCGCGAAGGCCAAGCAAGGAATATTGGACCCAGCAGAGGCATAGAATCTCCTCTCATTCTGCAAGAATAAGTGGTGGATACCCTGAGTGAAGAACTCTGCCATGGGCACGAAGAGTGCTGGCGAGAGCGGGTCACCTTGACGGACACCTCTGGACAACTTCAAGAAACCCGACGGAGCTCCATTAATAAGGACAGAGAACAAGCAATTGGACAATGTACGGAATAAGAAGTCGACACACCACTCCTCGAAGCCATACTGACGAAGCATGAAGATTAGAAAACTCCACTCAAGCTGATCATAAGCCTTTTCCATGTCCAACTTTAAAATGAGGTTGGGATGATTCAACTGCCTATCCAGATCCAATGCGAGCTCTTGGGCAGGCAGGATATTATCTGAAATACTGCGACCCGGAACAAAGCCAGCTTGCCATGGCGAAATGAGCTTAGGGAGGAGATGATTAATACGGGATGCCAAGATTTTTGATAAAATTTTAAAGCTTACATTGCATAAACTGATTGGCCGAAAATCCCTCCATCTCGAGGCACCCACCAATTTCGGGATCAAAACAATAGCTGTATTGGAGAACCCTCGCGGCTGCTGCCTACCTTGGAAAAAATCCTTGACTGCTAGATACAGATTGTCCTGGATAATGGACCAACACGACCGGTAGAACCCGGTACCGAAACCATCAGGACCAGGGGCACCATCTGCTGACATAGAGAAAACGGTGTCTTTGATTTCCTCTCTCGATGGGATCCTTCGCAAGGCATCATTGTCTGCTGCCTGCACTCATGGGATTGGGAAGTCGAGGTGTGGGACTGCACAATGGTACCATCGGAGGAAAGGAGATTCGAGAAAAATTGAATGGCCGACTGCCGAATCTGGTCATCGCTCTCTAGCCAAACATCTGAATCATCCTTAACTCGTGTAATGTAATTACTGCTGCGTCGTTGTTTCACATTTAGATGAAAAAATTTGGTGTTGGTATCACCAGCCTGAATCCACTCGATTGAAGCCTTCTGGCGCCAAAATTCACACTCGATGGATAGGGCAGAGAAATGGAAAGAGTACGTTTTTCCAGTCTAATCCTTGATGCAACATCCCTGGAGAAATCATACTCGATCTCCCGGCGCCGTAGGTCCTCCTCTGCTTGTTGTACTGACTGAAAGATGTTCCCGAACGAATTTCGACTCCAAAGGCAGAATTTGTCCTTGACATGCATCAACTTTTGATAGAACCGCTGCATCCCCGATGCCTGGATATGGACATCCCACGCTTCCTGAACAACTTGCACAAACTGAGGATGACTTCTCCAGACATTCAGAAATCTGAAGGAAACACCCCGAGGAGAACTCGAACCATATTGTAGTAAGAGCGGCGCATGATCTGACCGCCCTCGAGCCAAATGCGACGTCTTGAAAATCTCAAATAAATCCCCTCATTCGGCATTTATCAAAGCTCTATCTAGCCATTGCTACAACACCCCATTCATCCAAGTATAAGCTGGGCCAACAAATTCTAATAAGCTTGAAGACAGGCCACAAAGGGATATAGCTTCATTGAACTCCTCCATATCCCGGGCATTCGGAGGGGAGCCGCCTGACCTTTCCTCCACTATGGTGATTGTGTTGAAATCACCCGCCACCATCTAAGGGCCATTGATAAGACTGTCGACGTGCTTCATAGCAGCCCACAAGGCTCACCTAGCCACTCTTGTACATTTCGCATAGACCGCAGAGAAATGGAAAGAGTACGTTTGGAGGTAAGTGACGGACAGATGGACCAGCTGATCACCAAATTCTTAAAAGGTAATAGAAAAATCATCAAACCAGAAAACCCAAATCCTTCCATCTAAGAAAGATCAAGCTTGGGAAAATTTCAGCAATCGACGAGTCATGTCGATTCGTGATGCATCAGTACTAGGCTCAATTAAAACTAATATACAAACATGGTACTTGAAGCAAAGTCTAGGTAGATATCGCTGTGAGTCACGACGTGACATCCCACGGATATTCCAAACCAGAAAATTCATAGGGTTAATCATTGGAAAGATGGGAAAGACTTGGCTAGAGTGAAGAACCGCTGGAGCTTCTTATTGTAGTTTGCCGGTCTGGCCCCTTTCTTGGAACGTGTGGCCGCAATGCTAGTTAAGAGTTCTACGTCCTTAGTGTCCAGAAATGCACCCCGAGGGTATTCGTCTCCAAATAGCTCTGAGTGCAAAGCACGAGTGTCTAGAACAGCTTTGAAGTCCCAGAGCTGCCCCATGTCAACATCCACATCGCGAAGATCTGAAGTCGAAAGCCGCTTGCGGAAGCAAGTATCCTGCTTATGTGGAGACGAGGCTAGGGTTGCCCCCGCAGAGTGACTAAGCCCATTTCCCATCATGAGAGCAACGTCATTGTCCGCTGTTGCCAAACTTCCCAGAGCAGCAAAAGAATTGCCAAGGACCAGCGCGCCAGATCCTAGCCCAGAACTGGAAGACGTGATCCCAACCTAATCTTCCTTGCTGATGCCGAGGTCCAGTTCCGCCAGTTGTCCAGCGTGCACAGGCAGAGAGGAGAGCGTAGGCAGATCCAACATTGCCTCCGATGACCTGGAGCGCTGTAGCGTTGGGCCGACGCGAGTCCTTCCCTCCGAGGGGATCATCCCCAGCTCCACATTGGCGATGGGTTCATCCCCTAATGCAGGCTGGTATGGCGACCTGGGTTCGATGGAAACCCTATCAGGCGTGACAGCCACCACCAGCGCTTTTCTCTCCTTTAAAGCCGTATCGTCCAATGCCGCTGGCTGCAACACCTCGTTCCCCTTGGCAGCCGCACCTGCTGCCTTAGCCATGTACACTAGATTGTCAGATCCCTTACCACTGCCCACAACCCGTAGGGGTTTCAGAGAAGGGTCCTTCTTGAAGCATTCAACCGCCGCGTGCCCAAGTCTGGTGCAAAAGGAACAGTGCTTTGGCCATCCCTCATATTCCACCCTCTGCCACCATCCGTGAGTGTCATCGCCAATCGACACTGTGACGCCCCGAAAAAAAAATGAGTTTGAGAACCCGGAAATTTTCTAATTTTCTAGGGTTTATTTTATTTAATCGCCCGCTTTTCTACATTTTCTTGATTAGAAAAATTTCCCAGATAAAGTTTATGAGCAAAAATAGTTTTAAAATGATTTTTCTAGTATCGGTTAGTTTTTGAGTAATTAAAAACGTATTTTGAACGTGGGACCCGCAAGTGCGGTAAATGCATTATATTTTTGACAACTTGTTGTAATTTTGTATTAAGTGATATTATTTTACAAAGTGTTAAGATATTTTTATTGGAGAGACAAAAGGATAGAGTTGCATTAATGAGTGTGACAAGTGTCACAATATGATTGGTTGGACTTTATGGTTTACTATTCAATTTCTTGACTTTTTTGACCAAAGGTTTAAATATCAAAAAAATGCACAAAAATCACCATTTTCTTACCTCTTATGGCCGGCCCTCTCCTTGCAAAGAAGAAAGGAATTTCTTCAACTCTCAAGCTTCCATTTCACTCAATCTTGCAAGAACAAAAGCCTACACTAGATTCTATTCCATAAAAACCTTTCTTCTAGTGCTTGTAAGTGTATTAGTGAAGTTGTTTTGAAGCTCTAAGGTGGCCAATCTCTCTATCTCTCTTAATTTCTTGGTAAGTGATGCTTGAACCCCCCCTACTACACCTAATGATGGTTATAGTATGCTTAGAAGTGGCTTGAGTGTTGGAATATATGATTTATTTCTTGGTTTGGCTTGATTTGGTGAAGTTTTCCATTTTATGATGAATTTTCTGGTTTCATATGATCTTGATGGTGTGGTTGTTTTTGATGGTTGGTAATAAGGGGCTTTGGCTCTAGTAGGTGCATATGATAGAAAATTGCAATCAATTTTGGATTTGGAAGAATTTCTGGAAAATTAGGGTTCTTGGTTGAACATTCTGTCCGAAATTTTAGGTCATAGATAGAGGCCGAATTGGACTTTGCTCAAAACATGAAAGTTGTAGGTATTGATGAATTTGAAGTGCCTGCAAAATTTCAGGTCATTTGGAGTAGTGTAGAGTGAGATATGTCGTTTTTACTGTTGCTGTTCTGGGTGATCAGAATGTGAGAACTGCGATAGTAGTTGCCTGTTTTGACTGGAATTGGTTTGGATTTTGAAGTTGGTGTCTTCTGATGAAATATATCTTGATGTCTTAGCTATCATATGCCTTTGGAATCAATGCATTTGGACCTGTGTAGACTGAATTGGACTGATTACAGTTTTGTGTGATTTGGGAACCTGCAATTTCGGTTCTGGGTTGGTTTTCTGCATTTTTGACCTAGTTGTGCTGGGAATTGGACTGAGAGGCCTTCTACATTGTTGTAGCCCTGTCTTTTAGCTTCGAGATGGTGGGTCTTACGCCCTCATCCGATAAGCGTAGCGCATTTTGTGCCATTACCGCAAAGTGACGTCCAAAACTGTTTTTCTGGTTTGCATTGAGTTTGTGATCTAAGACTTGGATTTGCGCAAGACAATGTTATATGCTGGATGCTTTCTGAGCCATGGAGGTGAGTGACCTCAAACTTTTTCTGAAGTTCTTTATGAACCGTTTCCTGCATTATTTACTTTTAAACTGTTTCAAAAGTTACTTTTGAACTGTTTTCTTGCATATCATGCGTACTTGCATATGAGTGTCCCTTGGTTGCTGTAATTCTTGACTTATTGGCTTGTCATTATTAATTGAAAATGTATTAAGTACTTTCGATGATTGTGAAAATGAGTTTTCTAGGCGAGTGTGTACTTTATCGCACTCGACCTAAATAAATATGAAATTTTCAATGATTAATGATTAAATGCTAGTTGTGCATGAATGTAAGCCGTTTGGCTGAACTGGCCACTGCCCTTCGTTACCGATCGAATCGGGCGATATGGTGACCCTGGGTGAATTTGGTATACTCGAGTATTACCTTGTAGTCCGGCTACGTCCGGATGGGTGGAGTCCGGCCAACGTCCGGATGGGTGGAGACCGGCCAACGTCCGGAAAAAAAAAAAGATGAACGAATAAAAAGATGAACGAGGGTTTAATTATAAAAATGAAATTTTCAAATAATTGGAGGAATAAGGGGAAATGTCAGGGGAACGAACAAATGAATAGCTCCATGTGAGCGGTATCCTTTTAATGAATATGTTACTATCGCTTTCCATTGTAAATGTTTCTTGAATTATTGATTATTGATGGTTAATGTGTTGGCTTTGTTATGAAATTTCATGTTCGGAACCTTATTGCGATTTTAGCTCATTGAGCTTTGTGGAATTACCATGTGGTGTCATTTTCTGCTTTTGTTTTACTCTCACTGTGCAAATGTTGACCTGTAACAAAATTACATTTTTACCCCCGGTTACTTATTGAATTTCTAAAACATTACAATGATTTCACTGGCTCACGAGAGCAAAAATACGTACATCTGATTTCTGAACCATGACATCAATGAAATGAATTTTTGTGAAAACTATTTGATTACTGATTTTACTGGTTACTCACTGGGCTTTTAGCTCACCCCAAAAATGTTTTATTTCCCCCCCACAGGGCTCAAGGCGAAGGAAGGGCTTGGAGTGCTTATCCACGTGATTGGATGGCCTATGTTTTGTACAGTTTTGATTTGGAATCATTTTATGTATAGTTGAGAATTGTTTCCGCTGTTTTTGTGACATGTAATTATTGGAGAATTGGATGTAATATTTGAGTTTTATCTTGTAATCTGTTTGAGGATTGTAGTGAACGACTGAGTCCCGGCGAGAGCTGGGCAGGCGGCCCGCCGAACCCTCTGGTTCGCCTTAGGGGGAGGTGGGGCCGTCACAGTTGGTATCAGAGCTTAGGCTTCAGATCTCTGTAGTGTATCCTAGGCTTGAAGTTTAGGATGCCGGACTGTGGGTTTGGTTTGAAGTATGAGTGATTTTTGCGGGATGTCTCGACTTGATTAGTACAAGATGGAATGTCGAGGACGACATTCTTTTAAGGAGGGGAGATTGTGACGCCCCGAAAAAAAAATGAGTTTGAGAACCCGGAAATTTTCTAATTTTCTAGGGTTTATTTTATTTAATCGCCCGCTTTTCTACATTTTCTTGATTAGAAAAATTTCCCAGATAAAGTTTATGAGCAAAAATAGTTTTAAAATGATTTTTCTAGTATCGGTTAGTTTTTGAGTAATTAAAAACGTATTTTGAACGTGGGACCCGCAAGTGCGGTAAATGCATTATATTTTTGACAACTTGTTGTAATTTTGTATTAAGTGATATTATTTTACAAAGTGTTAAGATATTTTTATTGGAGAGACAAAAGGATAGAGTTGCATTAATGAGTGTGACAAGTGTCACAATATGATTGGTTGGACTTTATGGTTTACTATTCAATTTCTTGACTTTTTTGACCAAAGGTTTAAATATCAAAAAAATGCACAAAAATCACCATTTTCTTACCTCTTATGGCCGGCCCTCTCCTTGCAAAGAAGAAAGGAATTTCTTCAACTCTCAAGCTTCCATTTCACTCAATCTTGCAAGAACAAAAGCCTACACTAGATTCTATTCCATAAAAACCTTTCTTCTAGTGCTTGTAAGTGTATTAGTGAAGTTGTTTTGAAGCTCTAAGGTGGCCAATCTCTCTATCTCTCTTAATTTCTTGGTAAGTGATGCTTGAACCCCCCCTACTACACCTAATGATGGTTATAGTATGCTTAGAAGTGGCTTGAGTGTTGGAATATATGATTTATTTCTTGGTTTGGCTTGATTTGGTGAAGTTTTCCATTTTATGATGAATTTTCTGGTTTCATATGATCTTGATGGTGTGGTTGTTTTTGATGGTTGGTAATAAGGGGCTTTGGCTCTAGTAGGTGCATATGATAGAAAATTGCAATCAATTTTGGATTTGGAAGAATTTCTGGAAAATTAGGGTTCTTGGTTGAACATTCTGTCCGAAATTTTAGGTCATAGATAGAGGCCGAATTGGACTTTGCTCAAAACATGAAAGTTGTAGGTATTGATGAATTTGAAGTGCCTGCAAAATTTCAGGTCATTTGGAGTAGTGTAGAGTGAGATATGTCGTTTTTACTGTTGCTGTTCTGGGTGATCAGAATGTGAGAACTGCGATAGTAGTTGCCTGTTTTGACTGGAATTGGTTTGGATTTTGAAGTTGGTGTCTTCTGATGAAATATATCTTGATGTCTTAGCTATCATATGCCTTTGGAATCAATGCATTTGGACCTGTGTAGACTGAATTGGACTGATTACAGTTTTGTGTGATTTGGGAACCTGCAATTACGGTTCTGGGTTGGTTTTCTGCATTTTTGACCTAGTTGTGCTGGGAATTGGACTGAGAGGCCTTCTACATTGTTGTAGCCCTGTCTTTTAGGTTCGAGATGGTGGGTCTTACGCCCTCATCCGATAAGCGTAGCGCATTTTGTGCCATTACCGCAAAGTGACGTCCAAAACTGTTTTTCTGGTTTGCATTGAGTTTGTGATCTAAGACTTGGATTTGCGCAAGACAATGTTATATGCTGGATGCTTTCTGAGCCATGGAGGTGAGTGACCTCAAACTTTTTCTGAAGTTCTTTATGAACCGTTTCCTGCATTATTTACTTTTAAACTGTTTCAAAAGTTACTTTTGAACTGTTTTCTTGCATATCATGCGTACTTGCATATGAGTGTCCCTTGGTTGCTGTAATTCTTGACTTATTGGCTTGTCATTATTAATTGAAAATGTATTAAGTACTTTCGATGATTGTGAAAATGAGTTTTCTAGGCGAGTGTGTACTTTATCGCACTCGACCTAAATAAATATGAAATTTTCAATGATTAATGATTAAATGCTAGTTGTGCATGAATGTAAGCCGTTTGGCTGAACTGGCCACTGCCCTTCGTTACCGATCGAATCGGGCGATATGGTGACCCTGGGTGAATTTGGTATACTCGAGTATTACCTTGTAGTCCGGCTACGTCCGGATGGGTGGAGTCCGGCCAACGTCCGGATGGGTGGAGACCGGCCAACGTCCGGAAAAAAAAAAAGATGAACGAATAAAAAGATGAACGAGGGTTTAATTATAAAAATGAAATTTTCAAATAATTGGAGGAATAAGGGGAAATGTCAGGGGAACGAACAAATGAATAGCTCCATGTGAGCGGTATCCTTTTAATGAATATGTTACTATCGCTTTCCATTGTAAATGTTTCTTGAATTATTGATTATTGATGGTTAATGTGTTGGCTTTGTTATGAAATTTCATGTTCGGAACCTTATTGCGATTTTAGCTCATTGAGCTTTGTGGAATTACCATGTGGTGTCATTTTCTGCTTTTGTTTTACTCTCACTGTGCAAATGTTGACCTGTAACAAAATTACATTTTTACCCCCGGTTACTTATTGAATTTCTAAAACATTACAATGATTTCACTGGCTCACGAGAGCAAAAATACGTACATCTGATTTCTGAACCATGACATCAATGAAATGAATTTTTGTGAAAACTATTTGATTACTGATTTTACTGGTTACTCACTGGGCTTTTAGCTCACCCCAAAAATGTTTTATTTCCCCCCCACAGGGCTCAAGGCGAAGGAAGGGCTTGGAGTGCTTATCCACGTGATTGGATGGCCTATGTTTTGTACAGTTTTGATTTGGAATCATTTTATGTATAGTTGAGAATTGTTTCCGCTGTTTTTGTGACATGTAATTATTGGAGAATTGGATGTAATATTTGAGTTTTATCTTGTAATCTGTTTGAGGATTATAGTGAACGACTGAGTCCCGGCGAGAGCCGGGCAGGCGGCCCGCCGAACCCTCTGGTTCGCCTTAGGGGGAGGTGGGGCCGTCACAGACACTCTATGAGCGGGGCTCTTCGCCACGTCAAGCTCCACTAGAATTCGAGCCAGGGAGGGACGTTTGAGTGCTACAGTAGCTGAATCCACCAGGAGCGGTCTGCCTAGCAGGGAGCCAATCTTGCGTAGCAATGGCTTCTCGAAGAAAGGCAGCGGCAGGCCTGGTAGAGTGACCCAGATCGGGGCAATGGGGGAATCATGACTGGTGTCAAAGTCCAAGGACCATTTGGTGACAGTCATGGGAGAATTGCATATGAACCAGGTGCGCCTGACGAACAATCGGGTATAGTCCTTCTCCAGGGCAGGGCGTATGAGCACATGACTAGCATACAGGAGCCCTACCGACCACTATCCCTTCAGCCCAAGAGCCGTGAAGAATCTACTGATCACCTCCATGGGCGGCCTGCTGAATGCAAACCTGCATACCAGGACATTATGATAAGGAGCTGCAATGTTGTCCATGTCTTGCCGTGAGAGAACCAGCGCCGGCTCTCCCCTATAAGAGCCAAGTCTACCCACGGCCGCCGTGCCGTCTTCCGTCCCTGTTCCATCCGTCAAGACCTCCGCAAAATATTTGTGTTGTGTGCCTCCAGAAGAGGGATCTGACAGCCAGTTGGCCGTCATGCTAGGGCTGAAGAAACCCTAGAGAAACCCTACTACTAGAGAGAGATGTTTCCTTGTGCTGTGGATGAAATAATTGTTATATGTATACAACACGCCTCCCAATTTCTCTTCTACTTCCTCTCCTCCAAAACCCATTCTTTATTTGCCTTTCTTTGCTACCAATCAAGATAAGGACTTAAGGAAATCATGACTATAGAGTAGGAAAAGTTTCGGAACCTTTCTCTGTCTTTGATCCAAGGTATGTATCTGTTATTTAAAGCTTGTTTATAGTTTAGATTAATTTAAATGTTTAGTAGATAAATTAAGTTACAGGTGTGTTAGATTAGATCATGGTTTGAATCTTTGGGCGTTGTGATAATTGATAGTTTTGGTTAAATTTTTTTATGTGTTTTTGCATGGGCTAATGTTTAATATGAAATTTGGGTTAATTGTTGTTGTTTTGTATTGAGAAATAGTTTGAGTTGAAAATGGGTATGGTTTAGTTTGATGTTGAAATGGGTTGAAATGAATAGAAGAAGCAAACAATGAAAAAAATTAAAATTTGGCTCGTGGAATGAGCTAGACTGGACCGGCACTGATTAGGCTATGCCTAGCACCAGCTTTGGGGCTGATTTGGCTCAGAATCTTGCAACCCATGTTACCCACACTGGATTTGAAATGGTCAGAACCGGATCTTAGCACAGATCTACCCCTTTGCACTGTCGTACATTGATTTATGGGAGTCAATGAACCTTTGTTAGGAATTATTGGTTAAGGGTAGTATTTAAGGTACATTTTATGACACATTAGCATGTTTAAGAGTGTTTAGAATTTGAATGAAGTACTTTTGATATGTTTAAGTGGGGAAGTGATATATATTAGGATGGTTTGGAGTTGAGTTAGACCTTAGCTCCCTTGGTGGGAGATAAGTGGTTCATATACCCCTTATGTTTCGTTAAATGATTTCTATGGCGATGAAATATATTTTGAATGTGAAATTTGGCATGAGTATATATATTTTGGGACTCTTTGTTATATGCAATAATGTGGTCTCACATGAATTGTACAATTGATTTTGAAGGAATAGGCTTGATTAAGGGGTAAGCTAACCTACATAAAAGGCTCATATGGTTTTAAATCATACATTTCGACCCCTTACGATTTGAACTAATCTGAAACAACAATGAAAATCGTCAAAACTAATGGAGGCGGATGGAATGACACAATTACCCTAATATATATAAGCAATAAAAGGCCTTCTAATAACGATTCTATTAAGCAAACTTACGGAAAAACCCCCTGTGGTTAAGCCAACCTACGAAAAAGCCTCATATGGTTATATGCTGCTTTTATTTATTTATTTTGTGCATAGAAATAAGGTAAGTTGTATTTGAAAGTTTTTATTTATTTATTTTGTGTCTAGAAATAAGGTGAGTTTTATTTGAAATTTTTGATTTATTTATTTTATGTATAGATATAAGGAGAGTTGTATTTGGGAGTTTAGGGTTGTTTTTGGAAATTTTACGAGGTCTAAGAGGTTAAATAGGTATATCAGCTAAAAATTTGATTTAAAAAATTGTTTTCCATGTCAAGCAACCTCAAACTCGTTAATTTAAAAGATTATTTTTTCAATTTTTCACATTAGTTCAAATTACAAGGTACTGGATTATATGATTTGAAACTATAAAGGATTTTTCTGTAGGTTTGCTTAATCACAGGGGGCTTTCTGTATTATAACTCTAAGGGTATAATAGGTATATCAACTAAAAATTAGTTTGTTTCAAGTACAAATACTCTCAAAAGAAGCATGTGTATTTCAAACTCGTTAATTCAGACGATTTCCGTAGCTTTTTTAAATTAGTTTAAACCACGAGGTGTCGGAGTGTATGTTTTGAAACTATAGAGAAATTTTTTATATATTCACTTGAGTTCAAGGAGCTTTTCTATATTTTACCCTTGATTAAGCTCTTGGTACAGGTGACTATTAGTAGAACTAGATCAAATCATATGTCAACCGAGCAATAGTTGGCAATATCTAATATTTAGTCAATTGTGCTAAGCAGGGGAAGTTAGCAATCATTTGAAAATTGCACTGGTCCGAAGTAGTTAGCAACTATTTGGGAATCATTCTAACCAGGAGAAGGCAAGCAACAATTTGAGAACCTCATTAACTAATTAAGTTAAAACTAGATATCCAAGGTCGATGTGAAATCTTGTGTCTTGAGCTTAATAACGCATGTCTTTGGAGATAATGCTATATATGTTACAACTATTTGAATTTGCAATGTATTATGATATATTAACATACTCAAGCCTACAAGAACTACTTATTGACCAAGTTATCGCTCACCCCCACATATTAATATTTTGCAAAGATTATAGCATTTGAAAAACACATGTCAAGTATTTGAGATGGCTAGACTTTTTTTTCACAAGTAAGAGATGGCTAGAGTTTGATATTGAACAAGAGGAAACTTATATTTTAATCATTGAGTTTCCAGCCTTGTAAGTCTATGTTCATTGTAATTTGATATGTTTTATTTTAGGTTGGATCCTAGGGTTCGAACTTGTAAAATTGTATACACTTTTGATTGTGAGGAAGAAAATATTGATTATTCTTTTATATCATGCTGACATTTGATGGATATTAAAGTAGTATAATTGCATTGTGCCTTGTGGATTACCCATGGGATATGGCAATGTTGTGATGTCCCCACTTCTTCCAAGGGCGAACCCAAGGGTATCCGCGGAATGCCTACCCAACTCTCGCCGGGGCTCACTACAATCCATAATTCAAAAACTGGAACTATTTCAAATATTTTCAATATACATTTAAAGTACTCCAAAACATCTTATACTTAAAATTAGGTAACCTTCAAGCTTAAATACAACCCAAAAGAATATGTACTACAGTCCATTGCTACAATACAACTTAAAGTCTTCAAAGAAAATAACTTAGTACTATTTGCGAGTACTCTCAGTCTTGAACCCTATTAAGGAAAACAAAAGCGTGGAATGAGCTAAACAGCCCAGTGAGGTTCCAAAACACATAAGTAGTTCTAATAAATCAAGTAAATTAAGCGTAACATATATATGGTTCAAGATTTCACATTGGCACATTAAAATGAGACATTTATCATTTTACAGAAATAAACACACATTAAAAGAATACGATGTTCACGTGGAACTGTTTCGGTCAGCTTCACCTTATAACTCCAATAATTCCCCCGGTTTGTCTGGCCATCGCCTTATCCCTCCAGTGGTAATACTCGAGTATACTGAAATGGTGGCCCAGGGTTCCAACATATCTGACCGAGTCCAGTCCTGATTCGAGTAGGTTAGCAATCAAGGGCAGGGCCCAGTTCAGCTAAGAGCTTACAACATGCGCAAGCAATCAAATATACCGATAAACGGTAGAAATTCACGGTTAAACGGTTGAAATTTGTTATTTTAGTAGGTCGAGTGAGATAAAGTACACACTCGCCTTAAAACGGTGAAAAATTATATAGGAGCAATTATGGGGAACACTTAACACTTAAACACACAAGAAATATGCGGTAAATATGTAGCAAAACTATTCAAGTCACGAACACATACGAGGAACACTCACCAATTCAAAATAAGTGAGTAAATACAAATAAGATCTTTAGTAGTCGGATCCGAGATTCTTTTCAAGATCCTCTTGAGCGCCTAAAGAAATAACAATTATCTATCACTTACTAATACTTACAAACCCCTTGCCAAACAAGGAAGAATGTACACTTGCGTAATACTAAGACAATGTCTTAAAAGAGTTTCACTCTAGTGAAATTCAAGATTCAAAAGTGAGAGTTCAAAGTCACAAGGGATAACTCGTATCCTCTATGAAATCGGATTCAAAATGAACTATCAATATCAAAGGAAATGAAAAGTTCTTAAAACTCATTTCCGAAGAAATCAAGAATTTTCAGCTTTGCGCGACAAATTTGGTAAAATCTGATCTTGAGTTCAGTATGTCCAAAAATGGAAAACTTTATACCGTTGGAAACTAGATCCAAAGTACTAAAAGTTCCTAGAAGACGTTTTTCCAAGATTCTAAATGGAAAGCATTCATTTTTCAGCTCAAAGTTGCTGATTTAAACAAGCAAGACAGAACCAGTCTTGATTTTTCGGCGATATTTGGAAATTCGGCAAAAATTCATAGAAAGTGAATCAGCCTTTGAAATTTGTAACAAAATAAGAGTTCCAAACAAGATTCAAACACAACAAACGGAACTAAATTCGGAGTTTCGAGCAACAAGATATAACAGTTTAAAGTCGGTTAAATTTCACTATTTGAACAGTGAATTTCCAGATTTGAAGAGCAATCTTTGGGGCATTAGTTGGACATCAAAAAATTGTTGAAATAACACCAAATTCGGTACACTTAAACTTCCATATGTGGGCTACCTCTCTATAAAATTTCACGCAGACACTCACTTGGGAAAGCAGTTAACAAAATGACCAAAGTTCAAAAAATGTTTCAAGGCTAATCTGCCCTCGTACTTTTCTTTCTTTCCAAACGTTTTACACAATGAAATCAGCCCCAATTCGATCCATTTTTGAAACCAAGGTCCTATAAACATTTAATAAGCAATTGATGGTTAAATGACACTAAAATTTTGTTTATCTCAATCCGTAACTTTTGATGATTACAAAAAATAGATGTTACTAATATTCTCTGATTAGATCTTTTCAGAATTGGAGAAGAACAGGTTCAAAGGCTAACATATGCTGAAATAGCTGTCGGATGCACATAAAGACTGCATCGGCCGTCCGACAACCATTGAGTAACTTCGGACGCATGAAAAATCCACTCTCGGACGTCCGAAGATGATAAGCCAAGTCCTCTAAGCTAATTGACCTTGATCGGATGTACAACACCTGAATACCGGACGTCCGACAAACTTTGCGACACTTCGGACGCAAAACATTGGAGACACTGGACGTCCGAACAAATTGAAGGAGAATTCTCAGTTTTAAAGTGGTCTTGCTATATAAAGTGGTATTCAAACTCAAGTGGAGTTTGAAACTTGGTTTGCTATTCTATACTTTTACTTACTGTCTTGCAATATAAATTGTCTATCTCTTCTACTCCCAAGCACTTGTGCTTCCTCATCAATTGCTCCATTGTGTGGTCCTTTAGAAAAAGAGGGCAAGTTTTCAAAATGTAACTCATATATTGGCCAGTTTTCTAAACCACCTAATTCACCCCCCCTCTTAGGTTGTCTTTGATCCTTACAAATTTTCGAAATAAACCTCCCAAAACAAGTTTGACCATTCGACCAACAAGAAAGGAAAAAGCTTCCAGTTTCCAGCTTTGTCGCATTTTCGAAATCAAGCCATATCTAACTCTATACAAACTCAAATTGAGAATGGTTGGTGGCGTTGGAAACTAGGTTCCAAATTCCACAATCCATTAGAAGACATCATTTTTGAAAATCTTTTCACAAGTGGGACAAAATCAAGCCACAAAATGCAGCTTCCAGTTTCATTCGTATGAACAGTCAAAACAGAACAGCTAAATTTTCTGACTCACTGCGGTTCACTCAAAATGATGCTGCTGGAGATTTTTATACCGTTGGAAAGCTATGAATGTCTAGTTTTGGACGCCACTAACGGCACTCAATTTTGAATTTTACACAAAAAGTTATGTTTGGATAAAGGAGCACTGTCCGAGTACCCCTGCTATATGATTTCCAGATTTGAATCTTGCCAAACCTCAAGTTTTATGCAACCAAATGAAATGATTTTTGAAAGGCACTTTGTACACACAATATACAACATATATCCACCAATTTTACAGCCAACCAAGCATCAAAATTTCGAAATAAAGATAGGACAACATGGACAGAATTTTCGGACAGCACCTCTTCCTCACGATTTCTCTCTTTCTTTTTCCTCTTCTAGTTTCCTCCAGTAAAACTCATCACAAACACACTAAAACACATATAAACATCATGGCAGCCCTCATTTAACCAAGGTGGGAGTTCATAGAGCCCACTTCAACCAACCAAATCCAAGCAACAACAACAATAAGGAAGCTACAAGCTTCCAAACCAAGAAATGAAACAAGAAAGCAAGAGTTTTGGTGGGAGATGTTTATACCTTCAAAACACAAGAAGAAACCCTATATTTTTGTGTGAGAAACTCTTTAAAACAGCCCCGAACCAGCTGGTCCTCTCTTCTCTTTAAGATGTCCTCAAGTTCCAAGTTAAGCTAGCAAGGAGTTGCAAGTTCTATTGGAACAAAATTGGAGCAAAAGTTGAAGTTTTTTTCTCTTCCCTTTTCTTTCTTTCTTGGCTGGCCAAAAATGAGGGAGTGAGGGAGAGTTTTGTGGTCCAATTCTTGGAGAGCAAGAATGAAGAATAGTGTTGGAGAAGCTAACTTAAAGTTGGTGCACAAAGTCAACCCCTAATAGTGACTCGATAGGGTTTCGTACGACCGTTTTCTCTCGAGTTTGATACACTTGTGCACTAATCCTCCAAGGTACTTCCTTTAATATGATAATTATTCACCTTTAGTAGTCTAGTATTAATTTCTTAAATCTCCAATTAGTTGTACTGGCGCGACTTCCGGGAAACTATTGACACGCGCGCGGTAAAAGCTTAATTTTAACTAACTCACATCTAATCCCTCAATTAACTTTTCTTAGTCTACTATTGATCATTCTTAATTCTCCAAAATTATTACACTCTCAGACCGAACATAGTCTCGAAAAATGTGTACTCATATTTCTCGCTAAACGAGCCGTAGAAAAATTAAATTTGCTAACGAAATCTTTTAAAATTATAAAAGGGACATTTTTGCATACAAATGGATTTGAAACGGATGAAATAAATTATTTGGGTAAACGGGTGAATAAATACTTAAATAAGCCAATAAAATAAAATAAAAATAAGAAAAAATTCGGATCCTCACAAATGTTATGTTTTGGGGTATGGCGTATGACACCAATGGTCAATTGGCCCTCTAAGTTTTGCTTATTTGGAAAAGGATCCTTGTGTTTCTTTCCGAAAGTATAAGGCTTACACCTTTTTTTATCAAGAAAAATCAATAAAAGGTAGCCCAAAAATCAAACTCTTCCTTCCTTTAAATTCCAACCATCCACAATGCAAATGCCTAAAACTCAAATGCCACAACCATGACTCATCACAAATTATTAAATTAAAGCAAGGTAAATCACCATAATTAAGAGAAACAGGTTGTAAACAATTGTAGTTCAATTTTACCTTGGTAGCTAATTTTGATTTTTCATCACAAATTGCACCAATATAATATTTAGAATACATATCATTACCTTTCTTAAGAAGTTTTTCCAGATTTAACAAGATTATGATAAAGATTTGGCACATAGACATATTTAGAAGACCGCAAAAGAATTCTAATATTTCATTTCCAACAACAATCAATCTTTTATTATTTCTAAACTTCACAAAAGTGCAAAAAGATTCATCAAAGTCAAACAAATATCTCCTTTTTAGCACACATGATTGCTGTAGTCAGAGTCTGTAAACTAGTCAATCTTTTTTAGATTCTTCGGTTGCAGAACTAGAGATTTTATTATCTCTTATTTATCACCATTATTTTCTGCCACCCAGCATGCACATCTCTTTTCTCAAATTTATTAAACCATAATGACCCAGTTTTTCACAATGATAACATTGAATTTCGATCTATCATGCCTCAAAAATTATTTTGTTGATTATTCTGTAGGTTATTTTATTAATCATTTTAAAATCATTTTGTTGTGGGTAAGAATAAATAAATCTAAACTGCTAAAGTGACCTATACCTCTATGTCCTCTGCCTCTCCATTCGAGTGAAGTTGAGGTGATACGCTAGGAGTGATTTGAAGTCAATTCAGGGTCAAACGTAGAACATGAAAAAAAGTCAAAAACATGATCGAGACAATGGGAACTTGAAGAGCACCTCATGAATCCAGTTAAAGGATAAAAAATTGACTTCTCAAAAGTAGATACGTGAGTTGTAAAAACCTAAAGCACGCCTTATGGATCCTTGAGCTCGCATTTTATGATCTGAGAGGCAGGGGAGCTAATATGTGACCCAGATCCATGAACTGCACCTCGCGGATCCAGGTCACGTATCTCTAGGTCAATTCTGCATGTTGCTTTGCAATTTGCAGACTTTTCACACTGCTCTTTGACTATTTTCTTTGATCAATTTCAGATGAAGATGCTGTTGAGGATAACATTGTAACCAGGTTTCTTCTTAGAAGTTGGCTCTGATACCAAACTTCCGAATCTGCTGCAAAGATACTCATGATATTCCCAAACAACACACAGGCTACCATTGCCTTTAAAAGTTCAAGGGACTTTTATGAAATATCTAAGCAGCAAGTTCATCTGTAAGGATCTTTGCCAATCTAAGGAGACATAAAAAGCTTTAAGCTAACATGGTGATTGAACAAGCTGAAAATGTTTTATGGAAAAACACATCTGCCTTCTTTCATTATATCAGTCTTATTTATACAGAAAGAAAACTGACTCTTACACTGACTCAAAATCATATGGCCTTTTGGGAAAGGCAAAATGACTTTTTGATAAACGACTCTTCGGTAAAAGACAGGATAAACAAACAGAAAATGACTCTTGCAAAAAGTAAACAACAAATGACTCTTTGGCCTACAGTAATGTGGCCTTTCAAAAAAGCAAGTAACATTGATTCAGATACAATAATAATCCTCATCATCCGATGTATTCGAAGGAGTGGTGTCAGGATCGGTGATATTATACAATTCAATATGATCCATGTGCACTCTTTTGTTTCTCCTTTTATTGAATTGTCTTTTTTCTTCTGAACATTCCTTGTAGACAAAATCAGTGGAGGGGCCAGCTTCTGTTGTTTGGCTTGTCTGTTACGGATCTTGTGAATCCTGCATGACACTATCATTCATCATATCTTGATATTCACGCATGGCCTTTTGAACTCTATTCCAGTGAGGATGACTAGTATGATATGATAATTCTAAGAACCATAATGTCTTGGCCAGCTTTCCGGTTGAATGCATCTATTTTGTTGAAATATGTATCTTTGTGCCTCCTCATACTCATCATCAAGATCTAAAATAGTATGAAAAATTTCTCTGTAAATGACTGCATTTGGGAGAGTATGAATTTGGTTCTTAATCAGATGGTTGGGCTTATAAAAATGGAAAATGATATGATTTAGATTTGTGGAAAACAAATCAGACTAGAAGTATAATGGTTTGAACCATTGCAGAAAATTTTGGAGGTTTGGGTTCAAGGACTTTGAAATTCTATAAGAATATGGTATTGATGACACAGACGCCAAAAATACCATAAAAGAGGTTTTGAAAAATCATGAGGGTTGGCTATAAAAATTTGGCAAAAAGGATATTCGGGATTGGTTCCAAAAGAATTTAAAATAGAACCTCCATATGAACCAAAAACTTCTAGTTCATAATTGTTACAGATTCTTTCTATATCCTCCTTTTCCTAAGGATAAGATATCTGATGGATATCAGGAGGGTTTTGATAAACAAGTGAAAACATTAAACAGGCTGAAACTTCTTTGACTGGCTCTTTTCTGGAAAAGAAATCAGCAACAACATTACATTTTCTTTTGATATGTTTTACATCAAAAGAATATTGTGAGAACCAGGCTGACCATCGAAGCAATTGAGGATGGGGAATGGATTTTTGTTTGAAGTGCAGCATTTTAGGGAAAGATCCCATATCCATTTCAACCTGAAAATGATGAGCAATCAGAAAGAAAGAGAACTTTTTTATTCCCATTTTAATAGCCAAAATTTCTTTGAATGAAGAATGATAGTGCTGTTTAGAATTTTTGAATTTGCCACTGGCAAATCCACAACAATGTCTTTAACCCTGTGAATCTTCTTCAAGAAGAATTGCTCCTCAATATTTGTCAATCGCATATGTTTGAAGATTCTTTTTCCATCTGATGGAATATGTAAGGTAGGGAAATGAAGTAATTGCTCCTTCAAATTTTGAATGGCCTTGGTCTGAGATGGTCCCCATGAGGGTGGATTTTTCTTAAACATTTTAGTCAAAGGACTAATAAGCTTAGCAGCACCAGGAAGAAATTCTCAGACATAATTCACAATTCTAAGAAATTGTTGAGCTTGTTGTTTGGTCAGGTTGGTTTCAGGAAAATTGGCAAGAGATTGACCAACATATTATTCTGGTGTACATTTTCCTTCAGAGATAGTCATTCCAAGAAATTGAATTTCTTGTTGGGCCAAAATCATTCCTGTTCAGCTAGTTTGGCATTTTTAGGACTTATTCCCAAATGACTAGCTTTTGTTGGATTGATATCTTCATTCCTTTTGAATGGCAATTTGATATGAAAATTAGGATTTTTCCACCAAGGATGATCACATTTTGTCAAAAACTCTGGATGGTTTGAAGCTGTGAGAACCCAAAAATTTTCACATTTTCTCAGCATTATTTTATTTCTTTGCCTACATTTTATACTTTCCTTGAAAATATTAAAATTTCTATGCATTTTTACAAGAAAGTACAGTTTTAAAATTATTTTCTTAGTATGAGTTAGTGTACGTTAATTTGAAGTGCGTTATAGACGTGGGACCCGCTAGTGCGATATAAGTTTGGTGACTAAGTGATTTCTGTGCTAAATGTTATTATTATACAAGGTACTAGAGGATAATTAGAAGTTTGTTATATGATGTAATCATTGGAAGCCAAAGGATTAGAGAACACACTAGAAGGGCCAAGTGTTGCAAACCCATTGGAGGTTGGACTTTGACCTCATTTTCACCTTTATTAAAAACCAAATTTTGACCCAAAATATCTTCATTTTCTTGCTTCTTGGCCGACTTTCTTGAGGGGAGAAACAAGAGAGAGCTCTTCAATTTCTTGCTTCCAAACTTGCTTAAATCTTGAGTTGTAGCCAACCAAAATTGAAACTACACCATACAAGTGCTTATTAAGGAAGGTTGAAGGAGTTGGTGGAGTGATTGTGGGAGGAAAGATACTAAGCTACCATTTTTTTTGAGTTTCCAAGGTATTTTTCCAAGAACCTCCTCTTTACTTCAATTAATTGCTAATTCGTGGTTTAAAGTTGTAGTTTTGGTAGTTTATGAGCATATTTCATAGTTGGAAGTAGTATTATCAAAATTTCAGTCTTAGGGTTTTTCACCTCCCTTGTTCTGACCGGTTTTGTTTGACTAGGTTAGAGGCCGAATTAGGCTTAGTACAAAACATGCAAGTTGTATAGAATGATATTTTATAGTTTCCTGTAAAATTTCAGCTCAATCGGAGCAATGTAGCCTGTGAAAAGACCGAAATAGCCTGTGACTACCCTAGGTGAATCCAGTGATTAGTTTTGAATATTTTACCAATCTGATCGTGTCTTTTCACCTTGATACATACTGAACTAGCAGTTAGCCAAAACATGAAAGTTATAGTGCTATGTCTTAGTTTTCCAACGGCCCTGAAAACGTCTTAATCGGACTTCGGTAGTCTGAGTTATTGCCAGTTACGCATAGTGCGGTTAACTAGCCCGAATGTGAGATTTTGGTTCTGTAAATTGAAATTTTGACTTAGATACACTATAAACTAGACTGAGCCGTCTTCACCAAAATTGTAACCCTCTGTCTTAGCTTCAAAACGGTATAAATTGCACCTCAATCCGATAAGCATAGCCTCGGTTGTGTCCGTTACGCAAGACAACATCAAATCTGTCTTTTGTTTCTTGACTCAACCTTCATTTGCACACATGTTCCTAGCTTGATTTTGTACTTGTATGACTTGGAGCCTATGGAATGGCTATTGAAATGAGATGATTTTGTGTGTGACTTTGGGATTGATTGAGGAAAAGAATGAAGCCATAAATGGCTGGAAAATAGGTAAATATAAAGGGCGTGCTGCCCAAATTTACGCTCGAGAACTAGGTCGATATACTTGCGACTTGAGTAAGGCTTGAGAGCGAATACCACGTGAACCATCTAGGGTATTTACGTCTTCTTTTATCGAGGTATATAAGTTAGAATTCGGTCGAAACTTGTACCCTTGGAACAATGAAATTTTTGACTAATAGAAATACGTTTTCTTTGTCACTTCGACTCAAATGGAGATTTTAAAGTTTTACGAGTGAGCATAAGTTTTACAAATATTTTACTTATGTCCTTTGGTTTAAATATACTCTCTTCACTACCAAAACCATATTTATACTTTGTACTTGTACGTATTCTGTGACAGCCCCACCTTCCCCTAAGGCGAACCAAAGGGGTTAGCGGACTGCCTGCCCAGCTCTCGCCAGGACTAACGGTACGGTTTACGTCAATCTAAAACGTTCCGGAACATAACATCGCGCGCAAACAAGTCAAAACACAAAATAAAATAAAATAAAATAAAACGAAAACCGAAGCCGAAATTTATCTAAACCATAGCCAAGCATATATGTACAACGGAAATCAACATTTACAACCATAATGGCATGCCAAAACTATTCATTAAGGAGTACACATTCGATTTGCCTATCAAAAGGAAATGAACCCGTTATACATTAGGGTTTCACTTCAAGAGCTATACAAAAGACATTTACAAGCTCAGTATGGCAATTGACTATCCAGTCCATTTTCAAAAGCAATTATATCCCTGTAAGGAAAACAAATAACACGGAATGAGCCAAAGCCCAGTGGTATACCACCCAATAAGCAATCAAAGTCATATAAGAATGAACATTCATTTAAAGTGCACAAATAAGCAATGAAGCAAAACGGTAAAAGGATACGGTCGGCTCTCAAGAGCCCATTTCCACGCTTGCAATCTTGAACCAACCTCATTGACTCTCCGTCAATGTTAAAATACCAAACCGTAGACAACTCTTTACTTCCATTCCTTCCACCTATCATACCCCAACCGGGCCCGCACTCCATTCAGTAATATTTTTGGTAATACTCGAGTTTACCGGAACCAAGGGTCTCATTACCACAAGGTTCCCCAGTACAGTCCCCGTGGCATGATAATTTTCACGACCAAGCCCTCGCCGGCTCGATCCAATTAACTACCATACGGGGTTGAGCTCATAAATGCAGTAAAGCCATTGGATACTCGTCCAACGACACCAAATCAGTTTCCATGAATGGAATGCAGTATTTCATATATCCAGTGCAGTATTTCAGTAAAACAATCAATAGCCACGAATAAAGTCATGAGGGGTGAGGGCGATCAAGGACACCCTCACCTCAATCATTTCCAATAACCAAATAAGCCTTCAAGGCATCAAATACACATAGCACAAAGCCACATTATAACAAGTAAGTGAGTGGTATACTCACAAAGCAAGTAAGTTGTATTTCATGTACCATGATCACCAAGCCGTCGTGCACTACCTTCAAGCCCTAGAACATATAACACATACAATGAGACTCGATATCGAGTCATATAGCAATGCTAAACACAACCCCAATAGGGTTTCATATGCATAAATGAGCATAATAGCAAACCAGAAATTAGACAATGGCCTTAGTCTTGGCCCCAAATAGAAAACTGTTTTACACTCATTATGCGGTAATGGTACAACTCTCACTACAAATATCGGTTGGGGGTGTAAGACCCACCGTTTCGAAGCTATGGAACAGGGCTACAATAATGTAGAAGACCACTCAATCCAGTTCCTAGCTTAACTAGGTCGAAAATGCCAAATACTAACCCAGAATTCCTAAAACAGGTTCGCAAAACACAAAAAACTGTAATCAGTGTATCTCAGTCCTTACAAGTCCAAATGCCGAAATTCCAAAGGCATATGTTAGCTAAGACACTCAGCTACATTTTATCAGAAGACACCAACTCCAAAATCCAAACCAATTCCAGTCAAAATGGCCAATTACTATCGCAGTTTTCGCATTCTGCTCAAAGCAGAACAGCTACAGTAATTTCGTCATAACTCATTCTACATTAATCCAAATGACCTGAAATTTTACAGGCACATCAACCTCATCAATACCTACAACTTTCATGTTTTGAGCAAAGTCAAATTCGGCCTCTAATACAGTGATCTAAAACCGGACAGAATTGGGGCTTCAAGAACCCTAACTTTTCAAATTTCACACCAAATCCAAAATTGATTGCATTTAACCATAATTCACACTCACTAGAGTCATTTCCAACCATTACAATTCATCATACAAGCCCCCAACATCAAGATCATATTAAACCAGAAAAAATCCCAATAAAATAAAAACTTCACCATAACTCTTCAAATCAAGAAATAAATCACATTTTCACACACTCATGCCACTTCTAAGCATCATATAACCATCATTAAAGGTAGTAGGGTGTTTCAAGCTTCACTTACCAAGAAACAAGAGAGAGGATGATGTGGAGCACCTTAGGCCTTCAAACAAATCTCACCAAACTACTTACTAACACTAGAAGGAAAGTTTTTATGGAGTGAAATCAACTCTAGGCTTTGGTTTGTGGTAGATTGGACCAAGTGGAAGCTTGAAAATGGAGAAGTTCCCTTCCTTCTTGAGCTAAGGAGAGCCGGCCAACAAGAGAAGAAAAATGATGATTTTTGGTGAATTTTTGGATATTTACTTAGTTGGGTCAAAAGTCAAAAAAAATGTCAAAAGGTGAATAGTGATTCATAAAAGGTATCCAATAAGAAAGTGACATGTGTCACTCTATTAAATGCAATCTTATCATTCTTTTCTCTCTCACATCAATCACTCCACACACTCCACTTATCTCTTAACACCCGATAAATTTTACACAGTATCCGAAACTTAACCTTATTGGCCGAATTTTTCCGAACTTTTCGCACTAGTGGGTCCCACGTCCACTATTTACTCTTAATTTTCTAAAATTTCTCCAATGCTAGACAAATCATCTTAAAACTATAATTGCTCATAAAATTCACTAAGAAAATATTTTTAAGCCAGAAAATGCAAAAAAAAAAAAAAATTACGCAATTAAAGGGGAAATAAACCCTAGGAAAATATTAGGATTTTTACGGGTTCTCACACTCTCCCCCCCTTAAAAGAATTTCGTCCTCGAAATTTCTCACCTTAATTCCCGAAAAGGTTTGGGTATTTCTTTCGCATTTCCTCTTCCATTTCCCAAGTAGCTTCCTCCACTCCGTGGTTTCTCCATAACACTTTCACTAGCGGAATCTTCTTGTTTCTGAGCTCTTTGACTTTTCGATCGAGTACTTGGACTGGTTTCTCTTCATAAGCCAGTGATTCATCCACTTCGATATCCTCCGGTTGCAACACATGAGATGGGTCTGGATGATACTTCTTTAGCATCGAGACGTGAAAGACATCGTGGATTCGAGATAGACTGGATGGCAGTTCCAATCGATACGCGACCGCTCCAACCCTTTGAAGGATCTTGTAGGGTCCGACGTACCGCGGTTGAAGCTTCTTTCCTTTCCCCGTTGTAAGACTTCGTAAGGGTGTGATCTTCAGAAATACTTGATCTCCAACTTCAAATTCCAAATCCTTCCTTCGGTTATCCGCGTAGCTCTTTTGGCGACTCTGGGCGGTTTGAAGCCGTTGCTTTATCAACTTGACCTTCTCGTGAGCCTCTTCCATCCATGGAATAGTTGTCGGGTCCAGTGCCTTCTTTTCACCAACCTCATCCCAGTAAATCGGTGAGCGGCACTTGCGTCCGTAGAGAGCTTCGTACGGAGCCATTTGAATTGACGAATGAAAGCTATTGTTGTACGCGAACTCTACCAGGGTCATGTGCTGACCCCAACTGCCTCCAAAGTCCAGAATGCACGTTCGTAGCATGTCCTCAAGAGTTTGAATCGTCCGTTCCGACTGGCCATCCGTCTGAGGGTGATAAGTAGTGCTTAAATTAAGTTTCGTCCCCAGGGTTTCTTGGAACTTCTGCCAAAATCGTGATACAAACCGTGGATCCCGATCAGAGACAATGCTCACAGGCACGCCGTGTAATCTTACTACTTCATCCATGTACAATCGGGTCAATTTGTCCATTGAGTACTTCATGTTCACCGGCAAGAAATGGGCCGACTTGGTTAATCGATCAACGATCACCCAAACGGCATCGTGTCCTCTTTGTGTCCTCGGTAAACCGGAAACGAAGTCCATGGTGATGTTTTCCCACTTCCACTCGGGTATCTCCAAGGGTTGTAACAGACCCGATGGTTTTTGATGCTCTGCCTTCACTTGCTGGCAAATGAGACATTTCTGTACGTATTGAGCAATTTCCTTCTTCATATTGTCCCACCAATAGGTTCCTTTTAGGTCTTGATACATCTTGCTGCTGCCCGGATGGATTGTATACTTGGACCGATGAGCTTCCTCCAGAATCTCCATTTTCATCGACTCCACTTTCGGTACCACTATTCGGTTCCGATACTTCAAAATACCCTCAGGACTCAAATTAAAGTCCGTAGTTTCTCCCTTATCCACTTTCTCTTTCCATTTCTGTACCATCAAATCTTCTTTTTGTGCCTCTTTAATACGTTCCAGTAGAGTGGAGGTAACCCTAACATTGCCAAATATCACCTTATGGCTCCCTAGACAGGGTTTCCACTCGCACACGGATTCTAGCAAACCCCACTCCTTAATCATTAGCCCTGCTATTTGCACCTTACGACTTAAGGCATCTGCTACCACATTTGCCTTTCCCGGATGGTAATTGATTGTACAGTCGTAATCTTCCAGAAATTCCATCCACCTTCGTTGCCTCATGTTGAGTTCCTTCTGGGAAAAGAGGTATCTAAGACTTTTGTGATCCGAAAACACTTCGAAAGTTACCCCGTATAGGTAATGCCTCCACTTTTTCAGAGCAAACACCACTGCGGCTAATTCTAGATCATGAGTCGGGTAGTTCTGCTCGTGAAGCTTCAATTTTCTAGAGGCGAAAGCAATCACATTCCGGTTCTGCATCAAAACACACCCCAGTCCTTCTCGCGACGCATCCGAATATACTACAAACCCGTCCACTCCATTTGGCAAGACCAGTACTGGAGCCATGGTCAGTCTTTTCTTTAATTCCTGAAAACTTGTTTCGCATCAGCCGTTCCAGATAAACTGACCATGCTTCTTTGTCAAGTCAGTTAAAGGTCCTGCCAGTTTGGAAAAATCTTTAATAAACCGTCGGTAGTACCCAGCTAGCCCTAGAAAGCTACGAATTTCTGTGGGAGTTTCTGGCCTCTTCCAATTCATCACGGCCTCGACCTTCGCCGGGTCCACCGAAATACCTTCGTGGGAGATCACGTGCCCTAGAAACGCTACTCTCTCCAACCAGAACTCGCATTTACTAAACTTGGCATACAGCTGATGTTCCCGCAATGTCTGCAATACCATTCTCAAATGCTTCTCATGCTCCTCACGTGTCTTAGAGTAGACCAAAATGTCATCGATAAACACAACAACAAATCGGTCTAGATAGGGTTTGAAAACCCTATGCATTAGGTCCATGAAGGCGGCGGGAGCATTAGTCAGTCCAAAGGGCATAACGGCAAACTCGTAATGCCCGTATCTCGAGTTGAAAGCAGTTTTCGGAATGTCCTCCTTCCTAATCAACAACTGATAGTATCCCTGTCGAAGGTCTAACTTTGAGAAGACCACTGCTCCTTGCAGATGGTCAAACAACTCGTCGATGTGGGGCAGTGGATACTTATTCTTGATCGTAACGTTATTCAGCCCCCTATAGTCAATACACATCCTCAACGTGCCGTCCTTATTCTTCACAAATAAGACCGGAGCTCCCCAAGGAGACTCACTCTCGTGAATGAATCCCCGCTCCAACAGATCTTGCAGTTGCAACTTAAGCTCTTTAAGTTCTGCAGGCGCCATTCGGTAAGGGGTTTTCGAGATAGGTGCGGTTCCAGGTAAAAGATCTATTCGGAATTCTATCTCTCTTTCCGGAGGCAAGGCCACTAATTCATCAGGAAATACATCCGGAAATTCCCTCACTATGGCCACGTCTTCCACTTTTAACTTATCCGTAGGGGTGTTAATTAAGAAGGCCAAAAATCCTTGCGCCCCTCTACTTATCAGTTTCCTAGCTCGAATGCCCGAAATGAGAGCAGATGAGGCTAACCTACCCCTTATATCCAACCTTAAGGTTGCCTCACCAGGAATGCGAAATTCCACTATCTTCGTTTTACAATCCAGTTGGGCGTTATATTTGGCTAGCCAGTCCATACCTAAAATCACATCGTACCCCGTAATGGATAAGCTAATCAAGTCCCCTAAAAACCTCCTTTCACCTACCCATACGTCGCAATCCCTATAGACCATACTAGTCACCAAACGTTGATTCCCCGTAGGTGTACTCACCTCTAAGTCATATGGTAAGCTAGCAGGTTTTATATCGATGCCACACATGAAATCAGGGTTAACAAACGAATGAGTGGCACCAGGATCAATTAACACTTTAGCAAAGCGGTGGAAAATAGGGATCGTACCTTCCACCACCTCGGAAGACTCTGGGACCTGATGGGGCTCTAAGGAATAAACCCTAGCTGGAACTTTAGGCTTGGATCCGTCTCCCTTGGCTGGTCCAGTATTAGTCCTCGGCGGTAGTTGACTTCCCTTTCCGTCTTGTTTCAGGACCGGACATGTAGCCAGCTGATGGTCCGCACTTCCACACCGCAGACATTTCCCCAATTTCCTCCAGCAATTGTCCTCGGTGTGGTTTGTCTTTCCACAGTGCCCACAGGGACCACGAGGTGCCAAAGCCGCGCTACTCTGAGCATTTGCCCTCTGTCCTCGCCCAGCTTGGCCACCCCTGAACGGAGTCCCTCTGCCTGATCCAGATTGTCGACCACCACCCGATCCTCGTCCAAACTTCGAGGGAGTGCTCTTCTCACCTTGTCCGGACGTACTCCCAGGAAAACCACGCTTCTTAGCCTGGAAGTTTCGGACCTGCAGCCGTGCACTCTCAACCCGTTGGGCTTTTTCCATTGCCTCACTAAAAGTAGTGATTTGAGCCGCCGCGAGGTCTTTCTGGATCTCGACATTCAAACCCTGAATGAAGCGCCTAACCCGTCGTTGCTCAGTTATGATTAGCTCAGGCGCGAATTTGGACAAGCGGGTAAATTGACTCTCGTACTCCGCCACAGTCTGAGCCCCTTGCCGGAGCCGGATAAACTCGTCCTCCTTCCTCTCCTGGACAAGAGGAGGGAAGAACTTGGCATTAAATTCTCGGATGAAGTTCACCCAAGTCCTCGGTGTCTGCTCCCGCTCCCATTTCTGCCTAATGACGTTCCACCAGGAACGGGCAGCTCCCTCAAGTTGAAACACGGCAAATATCACCTGCCGTTCCTCTGGGTAGTGTAGGGCCGCGAAGATATCAACCATTTTCTCAAGCCACTTCTCGGCGACGTCAGGGTCGGGTCCCCCAATAAACTTTGGCGGGGAAAACTTTTGGAAACGTTCTAGAGCTCTATCTTCGCTCTCATTATGATGGCCAGGGTTTCCGGGGTTTCCAGGGTTAGGGTTTGGGTTCTGGCCCTGTTGTTGCACTACTTGTGCAAGTAGGTTGGTCATTTGCTGCATAGCAGCAGCTATTTGAGCATTGGGGTCTATTTGGGGTTCAGGAATTGGGCCAGTAGAAGCTTCCCCAGTTTCCCTAACCGGTGTGGGTTGCCTACCACGCCCACGTCCCCGACCACTTCGTGTTCCTTCCATAGGGTATACTTGGTCTAGGCAAAAGTACTAAACCAAAGCAATAACAAAGCATATAAGTAACACTTAAGTTTTGCACAAAAACACATTTATACAGTCCAAGCATAAACACAATCACACATATATACATGCCAAACACATATATACAAGCAGTCAGTCAGGTACGGCCAAAGCACGTACGTACACAAAAGATCCACCTGAGGATAGGCCTATCAAAAGAGATTTACACGTAGCTAACCCTACATCCAAAACGATTAGCTAAGGCACTATCCCTATCCCTATATACATACAAGAGCCACCACTAGCCAAAAGAAGCCTCTAAGATCAAGGCCTAATCAGTCGCCGGGGTCTGAGACCCAGGCGATGGGGTAGACTCCTCCCCAGCCTCGGCCCCAGCATACGAGGCCTCGTCACTAGACTCCTCGAGTCCGTCGTCGCATAGGTTAAGGATCGCCTCAGCACGACCCCTGACCTTACGAGCTCGCTTAGTCTCGCGCTCGCGTGCATCTCTCAACTGATCACATAGATCATCAACTCTTTCCTCGACCTCTTGCACGTCATATTCTAGCTCTTTAATACGCGAGGCTTGCTTCTCATTGGTCGCCTTAGCCTGAGTCACCTCAGCTTCCAACGCAGCAACCACAGCTTCAAGCTTAGTATTTTCCTTAGCAAACTCCTCGCGTTCCTTTGCCACCGACAAAACTAGTGTATTTGGGTAGGCAAAGTTGCTACGACACCCACACTGTCGAACGCGGCTGGCCGGGCTCCAACGCACCACGGCCCCCTTTTGCCTAAGTTGATACTTAATTGGCGGCAGCGAGCTACGAGGACGATCTCCTGCCGGGCGGTCACTCGGATCACCACTCGCATCCATCCTATAACAAAGGAAAATCACATGAATAAACTTAATAGGCATAACAATAGCATCCCCAAGTCGAGCACTTCTATTACACCCAGGCTAATTCAAACCTAGGCTCTGATACCACCTGTGACAGCCCCACCTTCCCCTAAGGCGAACCAAAGGGGTTAGCGGACTGCCTGCCCAGCTCTCGCCAGGACTAACGGTACGGTTTACGTCAATCTAAAACGTTCCGGAACATAACATCGCGCGCAAACAAGTCAAAACACAAAATAAAATAAAATAAAATAAAACGAAAACCGAAGCCGAAATTTATCTAAACCATAGCCAAGCATATATGTACAACGGAAAATAACATTTACAACCATAATGGCATGCCAAAACTATCCATTAAGGAGTACACATTCGATTTGCCTATCAAAAGGAAATGAACCCGTTATACATTAGGGTTTCACTTCAAGAGCTATACAAAAGACATTTACAAGCTCAGTATGGCAATTGACTATCCAGTCCATTTTCAAAAGCAATTATATCCCTGTAAGGAAAACAAATAACACGGAATGAGCCAAAGCCCAGTGGTATACCACCCAATAAGCAATCAAAGTCATATAAGAATGAACATTCATTTAAAGTGCACAAATAAGCAATGAAGCAAAACGGTAAAAGGATACGGTCGGCTCTCAAGAGCCCATTTCCACGCTTGCAATCTTGAACCAACCTCATTGACTCTCCGTCAATGTTAAAATACCAAACCGTAGACAACTCTTTACTTCCATTCCTTCCACCTATCATACCCCAACCGGGCCCGCACTCCATTCAGTAATATTTTTGGTAATACTCGAGTTTACCGGAACCAAGGGTCTCATTACCACAAGGTTCCCCAGTACAGTCCCCGTGGCATGATAATTTTCACGACCAAGCCCTCGCCGGCTCGATCCAATTAACTACCATACGGGGTTGAGCTCATAAATGCAGTAAAGCCATTGGATACTCGTCCAACGACACCAAATCAGTTTCCATGAATGGAATGCAGTATTTCATATATCCAGTGCAGTATTTCAGTAAAACAATCAATAGCCACGAATAAAGTCATGAGGGGTGAGGGCGATCAAGGACACCCTCACCTCAATCATTTCCAATAACCAAATAAGCCTTCAAGGCATCAAATACACATAGCACAAAGCCACATTATAACAAGTAAGTGAGTGGTATACTCACAAAGCAAGTAAGTTGTATTTCATGTACCATGATCACCAAGCCGTCGTGCACTACCTTCAAGCCCTAGAACATATAACACATACAATGAGACTCGATATCGAGTCATATAGCAATGCTAAACACAACCCCAATAGGGTTTCATATGCATAAATGAGCATAATAGCAAACCAGAAATTAGACAATGGCCTTAGTCTTGGCCCCAAATAGAAAACTGTTTTACACTCATTATGCGGTAATGGTACAACTCTCACTACAAATATCGGTTGGGGGTGTAAGACCCACCGTTTCGAAGCTATGGAACAGGGCTACAATAATGTAGAAGACCACTCAATCCAGTTCCTAGCTTAACTAGGTCGAAAATGCCAAATACTAACCCAGAATTCCTAAAACAGGTTCGCAAAACACAAAAAACTGTAATCAGTGTATCTCAGTCCTTACAAGTCCAAATGCCGAAATTCCAAAGGCATATGTTAGCTAAGACACTCAGCTACATTTTATCAGAAGACACCAACTCCAAAATCCAAACCAATTCCAGTCAAAATGGCCAATTACTATCGCAGTTTTCGCATTCTGCTCAAAGCAGAACAGCTACAGTAATTTCGTCATAACTCATTCTACATTAATCCAAATGACCTGAAATTTTACAGGCACATCAACCTCATCAATACCTACAACTTTCATGTTTTGAGCAAAGTCAAATTCGGCCTCTAATACAGTGATCTAAAACCGGACAGAATTGGGGCTTCAAGAACCCTAACTTTTCAAATTTCACACCAAATCCAAAATTGATTGCATTTAACCATAATTCACACTCACTAGAGTCATTTCCAACCATTACAATTCATCATACAAGCCCCCAACATCAAGATCATATTAAACCAGAAAAAATCCCAATAAAATAAAAACTTCACCATAACTCTTCAAATCAAGAAATAAATCACATTTTCACACACTCATGCCACTTCTAAGCATCATATAACCATCATTAAAGGTAGTAGGGTGTTTCAAGCTTCACTTACCAAGAAACAAGAGAGAGGATGATGTGGAGCACCTTAGGCCTTCAAACAAATCTCACCAAACTACTTACTAACACTAGAAGGAAAGTTTTTATGGAGTGAAATCAACTCTAGGCTTTGGTTTGTGGTAGATTGGACCAAGTGGAAGCTTGAAAATGGAGAAGTTCCCTTCCTTCTTGAGCTAAGGAGAGCCGGCCAACAAGAGAAGAAAAATGATGATTTTTGGTGAATTTTTGGATATTTACTTAGTTGGGTCAAAAGTCAAAAAAAATGTCAAAAGGTGAATAGTGATTCATAAAAGGTATCCAATAAGAAAGTGACATGTGTCACTCTATTAAATGCAATCTTATCATTCTTTTCTCTCTCACATCAATCACTCCACACACTCCACTTATCTCTTAACACCCGATAAATTTTACACAGTATCCGAAACTTAACCTTATTGGCCGAATTTTTCCGAACTTTTCGCACTAGTGGGTCCCACGTCCACTATTTACTCTTAATTTTCTAAAATTTCTCCAATGCTAGACAAATCATCTTAAAACTATAATTGCTCATAAAATCCTCTCAGAAAATATTTCTAAGCCAGAAAATGCAAAATTATGCAATTAAAGGGGAAATAACCCTAGGAAAAATATTAGGGTTTTTACGGGCTCTCACACTCTTCCCCCCTTAAAAGAATTTCGTCCTCGAAATTTCTCACCTTAATTCCCGAAAAGGTTTGGGTATTTCTTTCGCATTTCCTCTTCCATTTCCCAAGTAGCTTCCTCCACTCCGTGGTTTCTCCATAGTACTTTCACTAGTGGAATCTTCTTGTTTCTGAGCTCTTTGACTTTTCGATCAAGTACTTGAACCGGTTTCTCTTCATAGGCCAGTGATTCATCTACTTCGATATCCTCCGGTTGCAACACATGAGATGGGTCTGGATGATACTTCTTTAGCATCGAGACGTGAAAGACATCGTGGATTCGAGATAGACTAGACGGTAGTTCCAATCGATACGCGACCGCTCCAACCCTCTGCAGGATCTTGTAGGGTCCGACGTACCGCGGTTGAAGTTTCTTTCCTTTACCTGCTGTGAGACTTCGTAAAGGTGTGATCTTAAGAAATACGTGGTCTCCAACTTCAAACTCCAAGTCTTTTCTTCGATTATCCGCGTAGCTCTTTTGGCGACTTTGAGCGGTTTGGATTCGTTGCCTTATCAATTTGACCTTCTCTTGAGCCTCTTCTATCCATGGAATGGTTGCCGGGTCTAGTGCCTTCTTCTCACCAACTTCATCCCAGTAAATCGGCGAGCGGCATT
The DNA here is from genome assembly GCF_003713205.1 of Coffea eugenioides. NCBI lineage: Eukaryota > Viridiplantae > Streptophyta > Magnoliopsida > Gentianales > Rubiaceae > Coffea > Coffea eugenioides. The sequence continues at coordinate 1,337 of NW_020863447.1, read as the reverse complement.
TGCGTCCGTATAAGGCTTCATACGGAGCCATTTGTATCGACGAATGGAAGCTATTGTTATATGCAAATTCGACTAAGGTCATGTGCTGACCCCAATTGCCTCCAAAGTCCAGAATGCACGTTCGTAACATGTCCTCGAGCGTCTGAATTGTCCGTTCTGACTGGCCATCCGTCTGCGGGTGGTAGGTAGTGCTCAAATTGAGTTTCGTCCCCAGGGTTTCTTGAAACTTCTGCCAAAACCGAGACACAAATCGTGGATCCCGATCAGAGACGATGCTCACAGGAACACCGTGTAGTCTTACAACCTCATCCACGTACAGTCGAGCCAATTTGTCCATTGAGTACTTCATGTTCACCGGCAAGAAATGGGCCGACTTGGTTAATCGATCAACGATCACCCAAACGGCATCGTGTCCTCTTTGTGTCCTCGGTAAACCGGAAACGAAGTCCATGGTGATGTTTTCCCACTTCCACTCGGGTATCTCCAAGGGTTGTAACAGACCCGATGGTTTTTGATGCTCTGCCTTCACTTGCTGGCAAATAAGACATTTCTGCACGTATTGAGCTATTTCCCTCTTCATATTATCCCACCAATAGGTCCCTTTCAGGTCCTGATACATCTTACTGCTGCCCGGATGATTGTATACTTGGACCGATGAGCTTCCTCAGATCTCCCATTCTTCATCGACTTCTTCCTTGGCCGGTACCACTATTCGGTTCCGATACTTCAAAAATACCCTCAGGACTCAAATTTAACCGAAAGTCCGTAGTTTCTCCCTATCCACTTTCTCTTTCCATTTCTGTACCATCAAATCTTCTTTTTGTGCCTCTTTAATACGTTCCAGTAGAGTGGAGGTAACCCTAACATTGCCAAATATCACCTTATGGCTCCCTAGACAGGGTTTCCACTCGCACACGGATTCTAGCAAACCCCACTCCTTAATCATTAGCCCTGCTATTTGCACCTTACGACTTAAGGCATCTGCTACCACATTTGCCTTTCCCGGATGGTAATTGATTGTACAGTCGTAATCTTCCAGAAATTCCATCCACCTTCGTTGCCTCATGTTGAGTTCCTTCTGGGAAAAGAGGTATCTAAGACTTTTGTGATCCGAAAACACTTCGAAAGTTACCCCGTATAGGTAATGCCTCCACTTTTTCAGAGCAAACACCACTGCGGCTAATTCTAGATCATGAGTCGGGTAGTTCTGCTCGTGAAGCTTCAATTTTCTAGAGGCGAAAGCAATCACATTCCGGTTCTGCATCAAAACACACCCCAGTCCTTCTCGCGACGCATTCGCATATACTACAAACCCATCCACTCCATTTGGCAAGACC
>NW_020863446.1:0-16509 GCF_003713205.1 Coffea eugenioides | reverse complement strand
CAGAATTTTTAATAGTAACAATAGTAATGTATTTTATAGGAAATCCTAAAGAAGAATTAAATTCAAATAAAACATTCTTAACAAATTTAAGATGCCCAACATTATCAGATTTTAGATGGTATAAAGATATGTTTTTAACAAATGTATTAAGAAGACCAGATTGTAATGCTTCATTCTGGAAAGAAAGATTCATAACAGGATTACCAAGTTTATTTTCTCAAAGGATAATGGATAATTTACAAAAGGAAATGGGAACAGATGTAATCTCATTCGAAAATATTACTTTTGGACAATTATTTGCTTTTGTGAAAAAAGAAGGATTAATATTATGTTCAGAATTAAGATTACAAATAAAATATGGATCAAAACAAAAAGAAGTAGGATCATTCTGTGATGCATTTGGAATTAAACGAATCAAATCACCATCAGCATATAAAAAGAGAATTAAAAAATATTCCAAGAAACCAAGATATATAAAATCTAAGGAAAATGAACCAACTAAAAGAAAGAAATTCATTAAAAAGAAAATTGTTTGTTACAAATGTGGTAAAATAGGACATAAAGCAAACAAATGTAGATTAAAAGAAAAAATTACAGAAATCTGTGTAAATGACGAAGAAATTAAAAATAAATTAATAAATTTGTTAATAAATGAAAAAGATAAAAGTTCTGAAGAAGACTATTATGATGATATTACTAGTTCCGAAAGTGAAGAAGATTGTAACTGTAATCCAAAATATATAAATGTTATAACTAAAAAAGAAGATAAAGAATTTTTATTAGATATAATAGAAAAAATTGAAGACCCAATAGCTAAAAAAGAATATTTAGAAAGATTAAAAAGCTTAATTATTCAAGAAGATAAAATGCCAAAGATAATAGAACCCTTTAGCATTTCAAAATTAATAGATAAATATCCAAATATAAATATAATGAAAAAAGAAACTACTAAGGATCTTCAATCTGAAATTAATAATTTAAAAATACAAGTAAAACAATTACAACAAGAAATCATAGAATTAAAACTAAAAGATTTGGAAATAGAATCAAAAATAACATTAATAAATAACAATCAACCTTCAACTTCTAAAACTGAAACGAATGAAATATTAATAGCAGAAAACCCAGTAAGAGAAGACCAATATATAAATACTATAGAAAAAATGACTTTTCAAAAATGGTTCGCTTTAGTAACTATCACAGTTGAAGATTTCAAAGAAACATTTGTAGCTCTAATTGATAGTGGAGCTGACACAAGTTGTATTAAAGAAGGAATAATTCCAACTAAATATTGTGAAAGAACAAAAGAAAAACTAATGGCAGCAAATGGAGAAGATTTAGAAGTAAAATATAAATTTACAAAAGGATCAATATGTAATAATGAATATTGCATTAGACATAATTTCATAATTGTAAACAATATAAATCATGATGTTATATTAGGAACACCTTTTTTAATTCAAATTTATCCATTTTTAGTAAGCAATGAAGGAATTTCAGTAAATATAATGGGAAAAATCATTACCTTTAAATTCTTAACTCCAATAAGACAAAGAGAATTACAAACCTTACAAACATCTTCAATATATAAAACAATAAATACCATTACTAAAGTACAACAACAAATAAACTATATTAAAGAAGAAAAATCTTATTTAAAAATTGAGGAACAACTAAATGATATTAAAATACAAAAAAGAATATCAGAATTAGAAGAATTATTTAAAAAAGAAATTTGTGCAGACATTCCTAATGCTTTTTGGGATAGAAAACAACATATGATAGAATTACCTTATGTGAAATAATATTTTGAACATCTTTTTGTAGAATTTCTTTTGCAGATTTGCAGTCTATTCTAATTAAAAATTTCTTATTGTATAAGTCATCCTGAAATTTTGATATACACAAAACTATAGATAGAATTTCTTTTTTAATAGTTGAGTAATTCTTTTGAGGATCTGACCAGGTTCCTGAATGAAATCTAACTAATTCTTCTTTTGAATTATCTATTTTTTGTTTTAATATTCCTCCGTATCCTAATTCTGAAGCATCTGTTTCAACTATCATGAATGCTTTAGGATGGGGTAGGCATAAACATGTAATGATTCTATTTTTGCTTTTAAATATTTTATTTTTTGAGTATGTTCTTCTGTCCAAGGTTTTGGGTTTTTCTTTAATCTATTAAATAATATAGAACATTCTTGTCTTAATTTAGGAAAGAAATCTGCTATATAATTTAAGCATCCTAAAAATCTTTGTAATTGATTTTTCTCTTTTATCTCATCTGGAAATTTAGTAGCGAATTCTAAAGCTCTATTTATTGGCTTTATTGTTCCTTGATATATATTATGTCCTAAAAATCTTATTTTTGTTTGAAATAATTTCATTTTTGGAGCAGAAATAACTAATCCATTTTTCTTAACTATTTTTAGAAATATACTTAACTGTTTAAAATGTTGTTCTAATGATTCTGAAAATATTAATACATCATCTATATAGACTATGCTGAATGAACTATAAGGATTGAAAATATCATTCATTATATTTTGAAATTCTGATGGTGCATTTTTTAATCCAAATGGCATAACTTTCCATTCATAATGTCCAAAAGGTGTTGTAAATGCTGTTTTGTATCTATCTTTTGGATCTATTAATATTTGCCAATATCCTGATTTCATATCAAATTTTGAGAATATTTTTGCATTAAATAATCTATTAAGAAAATCTTTTTTGTTGGGAATAGGATATCTAATCCATTGTAAAACTTTGTTTAAAGGTTTATAATTTATTACTAATCTTGGAACTCCTCTTTCTTTTTCGGCTTGATTCATTACATAGAATGCAGCACAACTCCAAGGTGATTTTGAAGGTGTTATTAATCCTTTATCTATTAATATTTTTATTTCTTTTTTTACAAAATTCTAGTAGCTCAGCATTCATTTGTATTGGTCTAGCTTTTGTTGGAATATTTTTTTCATTAAAATCTTTTTCATAAGGTAATTCTATCATATGTTGTTTTCTATCCCAAAAAGCATTAGGAATGTCTGCACAAATTTCTTTTTTAAATAATTCTTCTAATTCTGATATTCTTTTTTGTATTTTAATATCATTTAGTTGTTCCTCAATTTTTAAATAAGATTTTTCTTCTTTAATATAGTTTATTTGTTGTTGTACTTTAGTAATGGTATTTATTGTTTTATATATTGAAGATGTTTGTAAGGTTTGTAATTCTCTTTGTCTTATTGGAGTTAAGAATTTAAAGGTAATGATTTTTCCCATTATATTTACTGAAATTCCTTCATTGCTTACTAGAAATGGATAAATTTGAATTACAAAAGGTGTTCCTAATATAACATCATGATTTATATTGTTTACAATTATGAAATTATGTCTAATGCAATATTCATTATTACATATTGATCCTTTTGTAAATTTATATTTTACTTCTAAATCTTCTCCATTTGCTGCCATTAGTTTTTCTTTTGTTCTTTCACAATATTTAGTTGGAATTATTCCTTCTTTAATACAACTTGTGTCAGCTCTACTAACAATTAGAGCTACAAATGTTTCTTTGAAATCTTCAATTGTGATAGTTACTAAAGCGAACCATTTTTGAAAAGTCATTTTTTCTATAGTATTTATATATTGGTCTTCTCTAACTGGGTTTTCTGCTATTAATATTTCATTTGTTTCAGTATTAGAAGTTGAAGGTTGATTGTTATTTATTAATGTTATTTTTGATTCTATTTTCCAAATCTTTTAGTTTTAATTCTATGATTTCTTGTTGTAATTGTTTTACTTGTATTTTTAAATTATTAATTTCGGATTGAAGATCCTTAGTAGTTTCTTTTTTCATTATATTTATATTTGGATATTTATCTATTAATTTTGAAATGCTAAAGGGTTCTATTATCTTTGGCATTTTATCTTCTTGAATAATTAAGCTTTTTAATCTTTCTAAATATTCTTTTTTAGCTATTGGGTCTTCAATTTTTTCTATTATATCTAATAAAAATTCTTTATCTTCTTTTTTAGTTATAACATTTATATATTTTGGATTACAGTTACAATCTTCTTCACTTTCGGAACTAGTAATATCATCATAATAGTCTTTTTCAGAACTTTTATCTTTTTCATTTATTAACAAATTTATTAATTTATTTTTAATTTCTTCGTCATTTACACAGATTTCTGTAATTTTTTCTTTTAATCTACATTTGTTTGCTTTATGTCCTATTTTACCACATTTGTAACAAACAATTTTCTTTTTAATGAATTTCTTTCTTTTAGTTGGTTCATTTTCCTTAGATTTTATATATCTTGGTTTCTTGGAATATTTTTTAATTCTCTTTTTATATGCTGATGGTGATTTGATTCGTTTAATTCCAAATGCATCACAGAATGATCCTACTTCTTTTTGTTTTGATCCATATTTTATTTGTAATCTTAATTCTGAGCATAATATTAATCCTTCTTTTTTCACAAAAGCAAATAATTGTCCAAAAGTAATATTTTCGAATGAAATTACATCTGTTCCCATTTCCTTTTGTAAATTATCCATTATCCTTTGAGAAAATAAACTTGGTAATCCTGTTATGAATCTTTCTTTCCAGAATGAAGCATTACAATCTGGTCTTCTTAATACATTTGTTAAAAACATATCTTTATACCATCTAAAATCTGATAATGTTGGGCATCTTAAATTTGTTAAGAATGTTTTATTTGAATTTAATTCTTCTTTAGGATTTCCTATAAAATACATTACTATTGTTACTATTAAAAATTCTGCAGCATCTGACTGTATTTGAATATTTCCTTGATCATCTTCTATTTCTTGTGTATGATCTAATATTGATAATTTATCTTGTAATGTTAAAGCATTATCCCACCAATTCTTTAATTGTCCAGTAAATCCTGAGACTAATAAAGTTGCAATATTTCTTTCTTGAATATTTTTAATTTTATAGGCTAATCTCGCCATTCCCATTTCTTGCAAATCCTTTAATACTTCATATTCTGCTTTGCCATCTATGTTCCATTCATATATTGAGTCTCCATCATATTTAGTTGTTCTAAATTTTGATCTTTCTTCATATTGAATATCTGGAGGACTTGGTCTAGGATAATAATTTTTTGAACTTACCATTTTCCAATTTTTATTATTACTATAGTTCTTTCTTTTTATTCTATTTATTTGATTATTTTCTTCTTCAAATTGATTTTCTATTGGTAAAAGTATATTTTCTTCTATGTCTGAATTTGCTGATTCTTCTGATAAATCTTCTAATTCTTCAGTAGAGTTTTCTTCTATTATTTGGTCTAAGGTATTTATTTTGGGTGTTGTTGTTTTTGAATCTGTAGTTAGATTTTGTAATGCATTAGATATTTTATTTAATAAATTATCTGTATTACTTATCTTTTGAGTACTAATACTTTGTACTAAATCTTGTTCTTTTTCTCTTGTCAGACTTCTAGGTTGAAAATGAGGTGCTGATATATCATTTGGAAATTTTAAATCTGGTTTCTTTAGTGTATCAATTTTTGTATTTAATACTTCCATATGTTGAGATATTGTATGAAGAATTTGATTTGTATAATTATTTTGTTGATAAACTTTTTTAAGATCTTCAAGATTTATTGAATTATTTGTACTTGATTCAGCTTCTCTTCCCTTTTTAAAAGGTGAGGCTATTACTTCTCCTTTTCCTAGATTAATTTTTACTTCTTGTAATGGAGGGTGTATTGATGTTAATATTTGATCATCTTTCAATTTCCATTTTTTATATAAATTAGTTTGAACATTTATTTGTGGAATATTATAAACATCACTTATTCCTAATTTTGATGTGTAAAATGTTAACCATGTAAAGAAAGGAAAGTCAAACTTTTGTTTTTCTATTTCTATTTTCCATTCTAATATTAATTTTTCTTTATATTCTGATTCTAATTGAAAAAACCAAATTCTTTTTTCTGTGTTTTCTTCATCATCAAAATCTTCTTGTAAATATTTATGATTTATTTTATATGGTCTATTTATAACATTTATTTCTCCTTGCATTTGAGAATGTGTTGGGGAATAGTCAGATTTATTTTGATTTACAACTTCTGGAATAGGAGTTTTATATTTAAAATTTGATGTACTTTCCATAGGGAAATTAATTTCAGATGACTCATAATTTGAACGTCTAGCTGGTAACCATGAATAAGATGATTCTGGTCTTTCTCTTAATGATGTAAATCTTATTAAAGTACTTCCATCCGATTTTTCTATAATATCTTCTGCAGTAGTTTGTTCTATATTTCTTGCTACTTGTGGATTTTTAATTTCAAATTCACTAGGTATAGTAATTTCATTCCATTTTAATCTTTTTGGAATATATGTAGTAGGTCGATCTGCATCTACTTGTAATAAAGTTGTTTCGTCTTTAAGAGTTGGAGTCATTATGAATTTTGGATTTAAATGTGAAGATAAAGGTCTATAATATATTCTGTATATTATTGCAAAATTCTTTGTATGTTTTTCAAATTCATTTCCTTGTAGATGAATATCTAGTATAACTGAATTTAATATATGAGGGTCTGTTAAATCTATTGAAAAATTTGGAGCACAGTTAAAATATATTGGTCCGTTGCAAACATTAGTTTGAATCATTGATAACAAAGATGTTTTATATCTTTTGAGTCTAGTGTCTCTTAAAGCTAGGTATATTGGAGCATCAACTCCTAAATGGAATAAGGGCTTTACAGCAATTTGTATTAATCCAATATGAATATAACGATATCCTTTACTTAAATATTTTTGAATTGTACTATGATTTAATAATTGTATAGTTTGATATTCTTCTTGAATAGATATTGTTTCTTCATGGGTTTTGACTGATAAAGCAGTTTTGAAATCTAAAGGGCCAATTCTATATATGTGTTCAATTTTTTCTTCTGGGATTGTCCAATCTGAATTGTTTATAGGCATATGATATTCATGACTTTGTACTACATTTTCTTGCTTTGAATTAGATCCTATTTTTAATTGTCTAAGAAATGCAGCCATGCTTAATATTTATTTAAATTTTACTTAGACGGGAACAACCGAGCCTATGCCTGGAACATCCTATCCTGGACTTACCAACGGTCTGACAAAGCATCAAGTCTTACCAACGTTTTCAGTAAAGTTTAATAAAATATGTAACATAAATGCATGAAATAGCCAAGTTAAAATAGAAACGTAATTCAAATAAAGTAAATGTAAATGCAAAGTTTAAATATGCGTATGCAAATTAAACAAGGGTGTGGCTCTGATACCACTTCTTCCCAGGTATTGAAATGCAATAAACATAAGTAGTTGGACTTACTTTTGATTGTTGAGTGACTAACGGAAGCTTGTAATGAATTCCAACCTTGAAGACTTTATTGTAATGATGAAATCCACTTCTACAAAGACTTTGAGTACAATGGTTATTTTAGAGTGAGTGGGAATAGTAGGAGAACTAAGAGTAAGTGGGAGTAGTAGGAAAACTAAGACAAGTCTATTACAACTTCTGATATTTTTTCGCCGATGCCTGTCTTCTGAATCTTGAATCTATTTATAGAGGCTCGGTTCTGCATTTCATCTTCATTTCAATTTTGCTTTCATTTGTTGTGGCCGACATTCTTTTTCAAAAGTCGTTTGGATTTTGTCCACCGATGGGGTCATCAAAAGGATCAAAAGTAGATTCTGATGATCCTGCTGGCTCCTCTATTTTGTCTTCTTCTTTTGGCTTTTGTAAATAATTCAGATATTCTTTCAGCATCTCGGGATTCTGCATGATTTGCTTTATTAAAAAGTTACTGGCTGTTTCTTCGGATGCCATTTCCGTCACCTTTTCTTTGTCTCTTTTTGGAGTGAGTGGAGTTGGTGTAGTGGTTGGAATGATTGTTGACTGTCTTGTCTCCTTTTGAGTAGTGGTAGTAGCTGTCCACTTTAATTTGTCTCCAGTGGTCAGGAATCTGATCACATTAGTTTGATCGCCAAATTCTTGATTGAATCCAGTCCACCATTTTATTTTGAATTCTCTTACCAATGACATTGGCAAAGGTTTTTCCAGTTCTTGATGAATTTTGAAACTCCAGCAAAATATCCATGGCACTTTGAATTCCATGTGGAATAAAATTGGTCTCTTGATTGAATCCAGTCCACCATTTTATTTTGAATTCTCTTACCAATGACATTGGCAGAGGTTTTTCCAGTTCTTGATGAATTTTGAAACTCCAGATTAAGTACAAATAATTCAATAAATCTTGAAGATCTTAAAAAAGTTTATCAACAAAATAATTATACAAATCAAATTCTTCATACAATATCTCAACATATGGAAGTATTAAATACAAAAATTGATACACTAAAGAAACCAGATTTAAAATTCCCAAATGATATATCAGCACCTCATTTTCAACCTAGAAGTCTGACAAGAGAAAAAGAACAAGATTTAGTACAAAGTATTAGTACTCAAAAGATAAGTAATACAGATAATTTATTAAATAAAATATCTAATGCATTACAAAATCTAACTACAGATTCAAAAACAACAACACCCAAAATAAATACCTTAGACCAAATAATAGAAGAAAACTCTACTGAAGAATTAGAAGATTTATCAGAAGAATCAGCAAATTCAGACATAGAAGAAAATATACTTTTACCGATAGAAAATCAATTTGAAGAAGAAAATAATCAAATAAATAGAATAAAAAGAAAGAACTATAGTAATAATAAAAATTGGAAAATGGTAAGTTCAAAAAATTATTATCCTAGACCAAGTCCTCCAGATATTCAATATGAAGAAAGATCAAAATTTAGAACAACTAAATATGATGGAGACTCAATATATGAATGGAACATAGATGGCAAAGCAGAATATGAAGTATTAAATAATTTGCAAGAAATGGGAATGGCGAGATTAGCCTATAAAATTAAAAATATTCAAGAAAGAAATATTGCAACTTTAATAGTCTCAGGATTTACTGGACAATTAAAGAATTGGTGGGATAATGCTTTAACATTACAAGATAAATTATCAATATTAGATCATACACAAGAAATAGAAGATGATCAAGGAAATATTCAAATACAGTCAGATGCTGCAGAATTTTTAATAGTAACAATAGTAATGTATTTTATAGGAAATCCTAAAGAAGAATTAAATTCAAATAAAACATTCTTAACAAATTTAAGATGCCCAACATTATCAGATTTTAGATGGTATAAAAATATGTTTTTAACAAATGTATTAAGAAGACCAGATTGTAATGCTTCATTCTGGAAAGAAAGATTCATAACAGGATTACCAAGTTTATTTTCTCAAAGGATAATGGATAATTTACAAAAGGAAATGGGAACAGATGTAATTTCATTCGAAAATATTACTTTTGGACAATTATTTGCTTTTGTGAAAAAAGAAGGATTAATATTATGTTCAGAATTAAGATTACAAATAAAATATGGATCAAAACAAAAAGAAGTAGGATCATTCTGTGATGCATTTGGAATTAAACGAATCAAATCACCATCAGCATATAAAAAGAGAATTAAAAAATATTCCAAGAAACCAAGATATATAAAATCTAAGGAAAATGAACCAACTAAAAGAAAGAAATTCATTAAAAAGAAAATTGTTTGTTACAAATGTGGTAAAATAGGACATAAAGCAAACAAATGTAGATTAAAAGAAAAAATTACAGAAATCTGTGTAAATGACGAAGAAATTAAAAATAAATTAATAAATTTGTTAATAAATGAAAAAGATAAAAGTTCTGAAGAAGACTATTATGATGATATTACTAGTTCCGAAAGTGAAGAAGATTGTAACTGTAATCCAAAATATATAAATGTTATAACTAAAAAAGAAGATAAAGAATTTTTATTAGATATAATAGAAAAAATTGAAGACCCAATAGCTAAAAAAGAATATTTAGAAAGATTAAAAAGCTTAATTATTCAAGAAGATAAAATGCCAAAGATAATAGAACCCTTTAGCATTTCAAAATTAATAGATAAATATCCAAATATAAATATAATGAAAAAAGAAACTACTAAGGATCTTCAATCCGAAATTAATAATTTAAAAATACAAGTAAAACAATTACAACAAGAAATCATAGAATTAAAACTAAAAGATTTGGAAATAGAATCAAAAATAACATTAATAAATAACAATCAACCTTCAACTTCTAATACTGAAACAAATGAAATATTAATAGCAGAAAACCCAGTAAGAGAAGACCAATATATAAATACTATAGAAAAAATGACTTTTCAAAAATGGTTCGCTTTAGTAACTATCACAGTTGAAGATTTCAAAGAAACATTTGTAGCTCTAATTGATAGTGGAGCTGACACAAGTTGTATTAAAGAAGGAATAATTCCAACTAAATATTGTGAAAGAACAAAAGAAAAATTAATGGCAGCAAATGGAGAAGATTTAGAAGTAAAATATAAATTTACAAAAGGATCAATATGTAATAATGAATATTGCATTAGACATAATTTCATAATTGTAAACAATATAAATCATGATGTTATATTAGGAACACCTTTTTTAATTCAAATTTATCCATTTTTAGTAAGCAATGAAGGAATTTCAGTAAATATAATGGGAAAAATCATTACCTTTAAATTCTTAACTCCAATAAGACAAAGAGAATTACAAACCTTACAAACATCTTCAATATATAAAACAATAAATACCATTACTAAAGTACAACAACAAATAAACTATATTAAAGAAGAAAAATCTTATTTAAAAATTGAGGAACAACTAAATGATATTAAAATACAAAAAAGAATATCAGAATTAGAAGAATTATTTAAAAAAGAAATTTGTGCAGACATTCCTAATGCTTTTTGGGATAGAAAACAACATATGATAGAATTACCTTATGAAAAAGATTTTAATGAAAAAAATATTCCAACAAAAGCTAGACCAATACAAATGAATGCTGAGCTACTAGAATTTTGTAAAAAAGAAATAAAAATATTAATAGATAAAGGATTAATAACACCTTCAAAATCACCTTGGAGTTGTGCTGCATTCTATGTAATGAATCAAGCCGAAAAAGAAAGAGGAGTTCCAAGATTAGTAATAAATTATAAACCTTTAAACAAAGTTTTACAATGGATTAGATATCCTATTCCCAACAAAAAAGATTTGCTTAATAGATTATTTAATGCAAAAATATTCTCAAAATTTGATATGAAATCAGGATATTGGCAAATATTAATAGATCCAAAAGATAGATACAAAACAGCATTTACAACACCTTTTGGACATTATGAATGGAAAGTTATGCCATTTGGATTAAAAAATGCACCATCAGAATTTCAAAATATAATGAATGATATTTTCAATCCTTATAGTTCATTCAGCATAGTCTATATAGATGATGTATTAATATTTTCAGAATCATTAGAACAACATTTTAAACATTTAAGTATATTTCTAAAAATAGTTAAGAAAAATGGATTAGTTATTTCTGCTCCAAAAATGAAATTATTTCAAACAAAAATAAGATTTTTAGGACATAATATATATCAAGGAACAATAAAGCCAATAAATAGAGTTTTAGAATTCGCTACTAAATTTCCAGATGAGATAAAAGAGAAAAATCAATTACAAAGATTTTTAGGATGCTTAAATTATATAGCAGATTTCTTTCCTAAATTAAGACAAGAATGTTCTATATTATTTAATAGATTAAAGAAAAACCCAAAACCTTGGACAGAAGAACATACTCAAAAAATAATATAATGCATTATTTGTCCAAATATAATAATTTCAACTTCACACAAGTAAAATAAATTCATTTAGGATTAAGTGATTAATGCCTTTGGAAAAAAAGAATAACTTAGTTTAGTTAGATAAATAAATTTTATGTTTATTAAATTATTTTTAATTCTTAAACGGGTTATCGGGTCATATCGGATCACCCACGGGTTGACCCGAATTCAACCCGTTTTCTTTTCGGGTTCATCGGATTCGAACCAATTCTGACCCGAACTCGCGAAATCTCAACCCAAATCCATTAATTTCGTGTTAGGTTTAGTGTCGCATCGAAAATTGCCACCCCTACCTGATACAAGGTGTTGGGCCTGATTTTTCTTTCCACAAACAAAAGGACATGGCCCCATTTCAGGCCCCAACCTTTATTCGAGTTATTGGGTTATTTCCCATTTTGGTTACAAGGCTCGAACACCGGATTTCAGGTATACTAACCCTTAGTGAGACCAACTCGGCTGCCTTGGAACGGCTAGGTGCTGGGCCTGATTGCTCAGAAAAGAATAGGTGCTGGCCCTAAGGCCCGGAACGGCGACCGTACAGTGCCCAATCTTGAGTCTCTTCAGATTGCTATTTTTTTGTGAAACAATTTTACGTTTCTATAAATATTCTTTTAAAATACGTATTTCTCGTTCACCTCTTATTTTATGTACATCATATTTTAGAAAAATACTATAGTAATTTTTTCTCTAAAAACTCTTGAAATAGGCCACTATTACTTTCTTTCTGTCTCTCTCTCTCTTCATTTTTTTTCTTGTATCATTTTGTTTATGAGGAGTAAAAATGCAATCTATATATATATATATATATATATATATATATATACACACACACATATATTGGCACACCGGCATGGGTGCTTGAAAAAGTGTGAAACACACACACACACACAGAGTGATGAATTTATCTTGAAACATCATAGCTAGTTACGGGTGTTACCCTTTTTTTTCCTTACAAGGGACAAAGTTTTGAGAACGTGATTTTGGGGAAAGAGTTGAGTTAGTTCTAGTTTTGTTTTGTTTAAGCTCCTCTGTATTTGTATGTTTCACATGTATTTGTGTAAGTTTGGATATTTTGGCTTATATTTTAAGTTGAATCTTTAGCGACTCCATTGTATATAGTTTTGGGTTGATGAATGGAAATTAAATTGCGCGTTTTAGTACTTTATGTGAATTTTGATTTAGTAGTCCTGGCGAGAGTTGGGCAGGCAATCCGCTAACTTTTGGGATACGCCCTAAGGGAAGGAGTGCCAGCGCGGGTATATGCCATAGACAAGCAACAGGCTCCAGAGTCATCTGAAACAATGGAAGGTATAAAAAAAAATATTTTGAGGACGAAATTTTCTTAAGGGGGAGAGAGTGTGAGAACCTATAAATTTTGCAAATTTATCTAGTCTAACTGCATGGTACTTCATTTATTTAGTTGTCTACTTGTTTATTTATTGATTTGATAATGATTTTTTCTTAATGCTTATATTAAATTTTACATGTAAAAAAAATTAGTATGTGAGGTAAAAATGAACTTTTTCTTTTTTAGTGGGGTGTGAAAGGAACTTTTGAAAAAAGGAGAGTTTAGTGCAATAAGAAAGTACTAGAAGGTGACATGTGTCACCATATAAGAGCTAAGCTTCTTTATTTGTCTTTGACCAAAGCTTTCTTACCACTTTATCTTTCCTTTCTTACCTTAAAAAAAATAACAAACATAAACAAGAAGAGAGAAAAGAAAGAGGGCCGAGAGCTAGGGGAAAGAAAAGAAAGAAAAGCTTCACTCCATTTAGCTTCAATCTTATTTGAATTTTGAGGGAAAAGGAAGGAGATAATTTAGGGTTTTTCCTCCATCTTGGCTTAAGCTTGGAAAGGAGAAGATTTGGTGGTTGGAAAGCAAAAGAGGTAAAATGCTAGATTAACTTTCTTTATTTGTCTTATGTTGAAAATAGGGTTGATTGTTGGATAAAAATATGATTTGGTGGTGAATCTTGGTAGTTTTCAAGTTGATGATGCTTATCTTTAATACTTGAGTTCCAGGGTTTGATTATGCCCATGATTATGGTATGATTATGGTGGTTTCTTTTTGTTATTATGGCTACATATGTGTCTATAGTTATATTGGAGATGAAACTTTATGGAATTTCTAAGTATGGTTGGTTGAACTTGGGACAATTAGTTGGAGGAAAGTTGGAAAACTTGGAAGTAAAATTTCTGGTTGCTGACCGAATGGAAGGGCTGAAGTTGAAGCCTTGATTTCGAAATTTTTATCATGATTCTAGGCTTAGTTTTGCTCAAAATACTCTATACTACTTTAGCCTACAAGTGTGTGCTGGACTTTGATTAAAATCATGCATTTTAAGTGGCTTAAACCTCACATTTTGACCAAAAATCATGGTTGGAAATTTTCCGCAGGAGACTCTGTGTAGTCTTGAGAAATCTGTCATATCTTAGTGTAGAAAAATCAAAATGGAGTTCTTTTTTTGCATTTGAAACTAGATTCAGAGCACTTTCTACCGTGAAAATTTCAGAATTTTTCTCAATTCTTATGAATATCTATGATTTTTCAAATTTGACTGAATTTCTATATCTGCTCTGTCTTTCTATTGGATAAAGCAGCCACTTGAGATTGGATTTTGACTGACTTGTGGACAGAATCTTACAAAGGTATCTTCTTAGAAATTGTAAACTTTGAATCTATTTTCTAATGGTATAAAGTTTATAAATTTTGGACTTAAGAAACTTAAGATATGATTTTTCAAATAGCATCGCGCAAAACTGAAAAAAAATTTTGTTTTTTTAAAACTGTCCTTACTTTCATTTCCAACTTCAAGTTGGAGTTGTTGAGCCATTTTGAGCTTGATTTTTCTTTTGGAATAATGTGACTTGGCATAGTGGATCTCATGGTACTTTATAAATGTGATTTTAGGACATGAAAGTGAGGTCGGAAGTGCACACGAGACGAACAATTGAACTTGTGACGTGGTGAGTGTTTCTTGCATGTGTATGCTTTAAATGACTATGTGGAATGTTGTGAATGTTGTCTAAATGTTAAATACTTCCCAATGATTGCTAAATGGATTTTCGATGGGCGAGTGTGTACTTTATCGCACTCGACCCACGCAAAAGTGAATTTTCAATGATTGAATGCTACTTGTGCATGAATGTAAGCCTTTTGGCTGAACTGTGATGGGCGTAGGGTATACATATAACATTTAAGCTCATCCTAATCAAGTTTTACATTTATAAACTCCTAAATACCCCACACGCGATTTATCGCAAGTATACGAATTGTGAGCGAGTATAGGGTATTAAGGGTCGATCCCACAAGGAATATTGCAATTACCGGCACTACTAAAGCTTCTCTATTATTTAGACTATTAATGAATTATAACAAGTAAAACCTACTGAACTTATGCAAGAAATATCAAATGAAAGGTCCTTAGGTTATGGTATCCCTAACTACTCATGCAATTGCCATTTTTGGATCATTGAGTACTACTATCCAGACTAGTTATTGTATAATTTCCTTAAACATGTGAAACCTACTTTCGTAGTGAATCAACTATACTCATAACTAATCCATACCTATTCTCATGTTACTGAAATTAGCTACAAGTTCATTTCTTCAATGAAATTATATGAAATTAATCACTAAAACCACATAGGTGCACCTCTACTTTCGTGAGTGTACTCCCTATGTTTAGCACTTCTTGAACCAGTGTTAAATCTCAATTTTTATTGCAGAAACAACACCTTAGATAATCACAATTAATGGTACCAGATTAATCATGATTTAAAGGGCCAAAGTGCTAAATAACTTGCTCAAATAATAGCAATCAAATAACCAAATAATAAACACTAACAATCATAGAAAGTTCAACCAAACCCAAGGCATAAACTTTAAAGATACATATTAAACACAAAATCCAGAACTTGTCTATTAACTAAACTTGGAATCAAGTACAAAAGATAAAGAGTTTGGAAGGAATGTAACCCTTGTCACATGAGTTCATCTCCTTGCCTTCTTCATCCTCCATCTTCATCTTTGCCTAGCTAATAAACAAGACTGGATGAACTGTCTAAACTACTATCCTACAGTAAGAAAAATGGAAGAGTTACATTTTTGCAGTCCAAGTTCTCTTCCGTATGTCTCTCTTCTCCCTTCAATCTTGCAAGTTTTGGCTATATAAAGATGAAAGAAGTCAAGAAAATGAGGCCTACACCACCCTTTTACAGCTGCAAAGTAGTTCTCACAAATCTGGCATTGCATGTGACTTGTTGGAGGTGAAAATAAGTTTTCCGCATAAAGAGCAACCTTCTCTGACCACAATCCGGCCACAAATCCGGCCAAGTTCTGGTCGGATTGCTACAGTGACATTTTGGTGCACTTTTGTTCAATTTCCAGTTCTGCTCCGATTTAGCGTCAACTTCAACTGAACATTTCTTGATGATAAAAGCTGATTTAGCTCTTGACCAAAACATAAAACTTGTAGCCCTTTGAGTTATCTTTCTAATGCATCAAAAATCACCTCATTTGGATCTGTGTAGGCTAAGAAATGATCGAAATACCCTTGACTACTCACTGCCCTATTTCAGCTTCGACCAATAGAAATTAGCAACTGTAATTCGGCCTTTTGACCTGGAAAACCTTCAAACTGGATTCAGATGTCTTCACCAAAGTTGTAGATCTATCTCTTATCTTCAAATTGGTTTAA
>NW_020863445.1:0-5424 GCF_003713205.1 Coffea eugenioides | reverse complement strand
TTGACTGTATTTTATGAATAAAATACTAACTTTTTTTCCTTTTCTATCAAATAAATTTTTTTAATCAAATTCTAATTTTTTCTTTGTTATTAATGAATCATATTTATTTGTTGACACCAGTGAATATTAGTTATAAGAATCTAATAGTTAATAGTCATTAATATCTGTTACAATTTTAATTGTAATTTTAGAAAGATTAGGGAGTGAACGGATGAAATGGAAGATTAAAGAGAGAGGATTAGGGTTCGGTGAAAACAGGGAAGAAAATTGTGAAAAGTGCAGAAACAAGACTTCGGTTCTGCTATATCCGCGAACCGATCCGAGCTCGGTTTGCAACCGAAAGGGTGCGGATCCGACATGGTTCGGATCCGCACAACCGGGTCGGATCCGCACAACCGGAAGCACAGACGATCCCTCGGATATTTATGAAGAATTTTTGGATCCGCGGTCGGATCCGTCTGGGCACTTAGGATCCGAGCTCGGATCTGTAGTTCTCTGCACTAATTGCAGAAACTGCAATTTTTCAAACTTTTTCTCTCTTTTTCCGGCCAATTCCAAAACACGCGTTGGAAAAACGTTTTATGAAATCTAACCTCCCACGCACATGTAATATACCAAAAGTACAATATCCAATCTCTTAAAACACATCAAACACATCTACATTGCAAATCGAAGGGTGAGGTTCTTTGATCATTTTTGCATTTTTACACTAAAATGGCACTTTTGGGCATTACATGCACATCAAATGAGTCCATGAGCATGTATAAACATGTTATTAACAAAACTCACGTGAATATACTGAAAATGCAACATTGTACGTATGCTTGGGAATTCTAAACACTTAAAGCATAATTTGATAAGAAAACCCCCCTTTTTACACTTGTTCCTCAATTGTACCTCCAAACTAATGATGAAACTCCGGTACCGCCTGCAAACAAGTGAAATATATCTAATTAGTCAATTAAATCACACTAAAATGTAAGAAACACATAAAAACACAACTACAATATTATAGGATGTAAGGTTGCCTCCCAGCAAGCGCTTTCGTTTATAGTCGTTGGTTCGACTGAAAAAAATTTCGATCATTTTAGAACAATAGGGAGGGTTTTTTCTCCCCATTGGTCGAAACTTCCGAGTCACTCTTTTTTTTGTGAGCCAATAATTTTATTATAATACAACTATACTAACGAAATAACTACACATCTTGCTTCTTTATTTTCAAGGTCACACTAAAATAAAATTAAATTGTTAATAAGTTAGGGCTTAATTTTCATGAACAAAATTGGAATCTTATTTTTAACTTGCCCATATGAAAATATTAAAGTTTGTTCCCTATATTTAATGGGGAAACTATGAATAACAAATCTCATATAATAACAATTTATAAATATATTATAAATAGTATGTTTAATTTTTTTTTGTTGAAGTTCCGACATTGCAACTAACTTACCGTGTATGAACTAGAGGAGAGGTTAGTATAGTTTACCTTTTTTGGTTTACATATGTTGCCATTTTTTTTGGTTTTGTTTAAAAGAGTACTCATATAAAGTGAGAAATAAGATACGCGTGATGGCATTGTTCCTAGCCCGAATTCGTGAAATTTTAGAATATATACAAAATGTCACCAAAAAAGTATGCAATCCATAAGTTAGGTTATTTATACAATAACGATATAAGTAGCGTGCCATCAATGCTGCCCAAGTCTTCCATGAGTACCACATGTTGTTGGTTTGGGTATTCTTTGACTTCGACGTGGTCGGTTTGGGACTACTGTATGGACTTGAGTAATATGTGTCAACAGTATAGCATCTTCAATTTGAGTGCTTATGCCTTCACCTCCTTCACATTGCTCAGAAGTATGCCGATATGAGTCCCTATCAGGCGTAAACTCTGGAAAAGTAATAGGGGACCTAGAATGCCCAATCGATACATCTCTCTCATGCATGACTTCGGTCTGAGGAGTGACAAAAGTAGATGCGCCAGCTTGGTCCTCAGTAGCCATCGAACCTCCATGGAATCCAGTTTGTATGGCGGGTTCTGGTGATCGGAATCTACGACGTCGTCCACCGCCATGCTGACTTCCGTGGGTATTTCTAGGAGCTCGCTGAACACGACATGGATCAGGGTATAGTGGAATCTCCTGTGGTACGTGGGCAGGGCAAAATGCAAGTCGGCGTGACTCTCCTACATGATACAAAGATGTGGATGTAAAGTCCCTCAACTCTTGAAAATATCTGCTGTGTTGTTCATCACTAACTGCAAGAGAGTCCTGTGCCATGAAATACATGCAAGACATGGCATCGCTCTGGAAAAACAAATATAAGAATTAGAAGGAGATACTGTGGTAAAAAATAGTTTAAAATGTGAGCAAACTCAAAGTGATTATTAAAAGTGGGTTGGAAATAAACTTACAAGATATTGTGCCCTAGCGCTATCACCCTGAAAGCCCTCTGGGAAAGCGGGAAAGCGACTCGGATTTGAAATATAAATCACCGTCCGCTCCTGATACCACTGAACATACTCATCCGATGGATAAGTAGTATCTTCAATTACAGTGCCATCTTGTACATGCACACGTCGATCAGTCCAAATATCAATATATTATCTATGCGTGGTGCTCCAGTCTTGATTCGCCCTACCACGACGATCTAGAGAATGTAGAGCTGCCTGATTATCCGTCAACCTCATATCAGGCAGGGACTGATGAAACCCAAACTGCCGCATAACCCGATGAGGGAGGTGCGGCTCAACTACATCCCAGCAAATAAGATACGTTACGGACCTCCAAATGTCCCGACCTGCAGTACAATATGCAGGAAGAGAAGCGAGAACGTCCTCCGAATATGGCTGCCATATGAACTGAAAAAAATATAAAATCAAAGTTGTTTCATTTTTTCTATTAAGAAATAATAAAACTTCCCAATATTCAATTCTAACAATTTCATGAAAAAAGTGCTCGGCTGCGGTCAATTTAAAAAATTGAAAAAAAAAAGGGCTAACAAATGTGAAAAGTGAACCGGATCCGAGCTCGCGGTGTGCAGCTCGAAAGGGTGCGCGATCCGGCATGGTCGGAATCCCACACCGCCCCTGGAAAGCACAGACGAGCCCGCGGATATTGTATGAAAATTGAGAGGCCGAACTCGCGCAGCAAAGGGGATCCGCAGTACGGAGCTATCTGGGCACTTAGGAGCAGAGCTCGAGCTGGAGTATCTGCCACGTAATTGCAGAAAAATTGCAATTTTTCAAACTTGTCGGGATTATTTGTTTGTGTCCGGCCCAATTCTAAACACACGCAGTGGAAAAAAACATTTGATCAAATCTAACCTCCACGCACATGTAAGTACAAAAAGTACAATATTCCAAGTTCTTAAAACCACATTTCAACAACACATCGACATTGCAAAATCGAAAGGGGAGGGTCTTATCAGTTTTACATTTTTACACTAAAATGGCACCCTTTTGTCCATTACATGCCCACATACAATGCTAGTCAAACCATTATTAGAAAATTTTTGTAATTTCTAAAAAAAATCGGCAGAGTCTCCCTATAACTAGAAGTTAAACGCCCTAGCCAACCAAACCTCAATTGCCAGTAACAAAAAATGCAGGATGACAAACTTATACGTTGGATCGACGAAAATTGGCAGAAAAGACTACTGGCGAGCGAATTGCAAAAAATTGTCCTAATGGGCCGGGACATAGGTACAAGACCTCTGCAGCGACGCAGGCCCGCGTCAACTGAGTCTCGGAATGCCGGGGTACAACATGCCTAACAACTCTGTGGTACGTCCAAGTCATTAGGCCACCTATAGTTAATAAAAGTAGGAACCTGGAGACACAAAGTTAAAAGTGGGCAAATAACAAAGGTGCAATTAAAACACGGATAAGGGCGAAACGAGCCACCTAGCTCCATATAGGACCAGCGGTTGGAATGCCCTCCAACGGCGCCGACGGGTCCGGACGTATGGTGGGTATATGTTCCCAAATTCAGAGCCTGTGCAAGAAATTAGAAGTCAATGTTAAATTGCAAAATGATAAAATGAAAAAAATAGAAGATAAAGGTCCCACCATTATGGCAATGGACCTGCCTAGGTAAAAACGAAGGGACCGCGCAATAGCCAATGCAGGATGCCCGTGGCATCAGAAGTGACGAGAGAGAGTCGCCAAACATTGCACTACCCCCAATCATAGGTGGCCCAACAGGTTCCAAGTTCCCGCAGTAAAGGGAAGAGTACAAACAAAGGACTGTGTTGCCGGTACTTATTGGACAAACATGTCCACCAATAGCAGTAAGAGTAGAGTAGAGGCGCGCGCGCGCCTACAGCGGCAGCGAAAGCATTGGGTGGCAACTCGGGATCCAAGGACCTCTTGGCCGTAAACAGTCCCAAGGTTAGGCCCGGACCATCCAAAGGATCCAACTGGCAGGAGAAAATGCAATGAGCTCCGCACAACTGGCTCCCCACTCCTGAAGGCTGCCCGGTAGGGGCTGACCCCATACGTGATCAGCGATTGGGAACCCCCACAACCACCTCACAGCCGGTACATGTCACGGTAGCCGCGCCAACCGAAGAAATGGAATGGTATGTGCGCGGGCCGCCAGCGTCTCCCACTAAAACTTGGACTCAAAGAATGATCAACCATCTGATATGCCACTCTGCAAGCACCCCCGCAAATCCAGCCAAGGCAATATAACGACAAATCCGATCAGGAATAAGCGTATGCTCCCAAAATCCTCTGTCACACCGTCTGACATCTAACTGATTGCCCTCAATATGTCCGTGAAAAATGGAATATGCCCGGTGTGCAGTTCCCGCCAATATAATGTCGTGCACGTATGGTCCTGGATGTAAGCCTGCAGGGATAGGAGTGTCGGCCATAATCCCAAGCAAATATCTGACATCGATTAAATTCCATGAGTTATGCATGAGTAAAATCCAAAAAGAATATGTAACCAATTTTGACCTATAATTCGCGGTCACGACTTTTTTTTTAGCAAATTTTGACCATATAACACACCGTACATCGACTAAAACTCCATGTCTATCAGTTATTTTTTTTTAGAAATATTTTTTATCCTTCTATGTATTCATATACTGCAACAATGTATTTGTAGTCATATTTTAAAATTTTTTTTAAAAATTTGGCAAAGTCTCCCCTATAAAGCGGCCATAACTCCCTGTCAATAGCTCCTCAAAAATACCATATCCTGTATATGCAAGAACATTAACACATATAACACACCATCCGAGCATTCCTTTAACAGATATGTCAACAAATCAATGGATAGGAGATTTAGCGATAAAAGAATAAAACTGTTGGGTGGCACGTGTAAACTGGTTATTTCAATACTTATCAAAGTACAGAACGAAGCATGCATTTGACAAATGTACAATGAAAGTCACTAATGTAATTATTTAAAATAAA